>NC_057798.1:507550828-507573660 GCF_018294505.1 Triticum aestivum | reverse complement strand
AGAAGGAGATTGTTAAGTGTGAGTGTGTGTTTTGCCCATCCGGGCAGAAGTTATGTGCACAAAAGAGGAGAACGATTCGATGTGGCGTTAGGATTGAGGGTAATTAACTACGTATGGAGATATAGAGACCTTGAACGTGCATGTGTGAGAGGTATACATGTATATGTGGGATGTGTGTGTGTGCGCGCGCGCATGATCGAGATAAAAGAAAGAAGACATAAGTCCTAAGATCAACAACATGGCAGAGACGGATCGGTATGACAATATGCATGCATGTGAGAATGCAGGGAAGAAGGCCCGACAATTGAGCATGTGTTTTTGTCTTTAAGAGATAATGGCGTGGGCTGGAGCATGCATCTATGGCGAGCAGAGGGGGTGAGCCGCAACGATTGTGAAAAAGAGATCAACCTATAAATGCATATGTATGGATAGACATATATAGTGTGGGTGATAGGAAGCAAGACTCCGTGCGAGAAAGAAATGTTGACGGAGAAACTACAAATAGATACAGAGATGGAGATGCTAGCTAGAGAGATATCCGTTAGTTTGGGTGTCGGAGATGACCGTCGGGTGGTTCAAAGGGTGAAGTCATATATGTTGTGAGAGGGCACTTGACTGCATGTAGAGAGAAACATATGTAGTATGCGTGATAGGAATCAAGAGTGAGGGCGAGAAAGAAGGTTGATGGAGAAACAGATAAATAGAAAGATAAAGATGCTAGCTAGTGTGCGTTGGAGATAGGAGTCGAGTGGATCAGAAGGCTGGGTTATGTGTGTGGGTGTGAGAGAGATAGAGAGAGGGTGCATGTGAGTCACATACAAACAAATATCAGAGAGAAATGAGATCCAGAGAGATAGAGTTTTGTGTCTGCGAGAGAGAAAGATATTTCACAATGAGAGTGATAGCTAGAAAGACATATGAGGGGACGCAGGATATCTCTAGGGAGACAGGGTGTGTTTGAGCGACATACAAGAGAACAATGGAGGAATATGAGACCCTGAGAGACAGAGTTTGTGTTTGTGTGTGAGAAAGAGATATTGAAGAGGAAGAGTCATAGGTTCTCATATCTAAGGAGCGAAAGACATCTCTGTATGAGGGGTGTGCGAGTGGCACACATGGGAATAGTTGAGATAAATGAGACCCCGGGAGACAAAGTTTTGTGTTTGTGTGAGAGAAAGAGATTCCACATGGAGAATCATAGCTAGAGACACATAGCAGGGAGCGAGATATACTTAGAGAGAGATAGAGTGATGAAGGTCGAGGGAGAGAGTACCGTCAGTGTGTTACGAAGATAAAAGATCATTGTTGACATACAGGTAGCACGAGAGATGCCTGAGAGACGATGAACGCATATAGGTCCAGAGAGATAGTCCTATATAAGCATGAGTGATAGCTATATGAGACGAATATCTGGATTAAAGGGGATTCAATTATTTAAACTGGAGATCACGACATCGATAATATCATAACGCAAATTGGTGTGTCAAACATGCATATTCATTTGAATTTGGGCACACGTGTAATGTTATATAGTTTATCAATATTGGTGATCCATAGATTCTTCAATTTCAAACAATGCATGGTTTATATGCAATTAATGTCTAAACGGGATTACACTATATGTTGCCTGTGTGAAACACATTATACATGTTTGAGAAGTTAAAAAAACCCGCATGAAACACACATTAATTGGAGACAGTTAGTGAGGAATGCATACATTGGATTTTAACATAAAGTGGTTTCAAATATTTGAAAATCCAAATGGATGGATACAACCTTATGAACCTGAGATCATGCCATTTGTAAACCATATTTATGTATAAATGGTGTTGTGCTTTTGAAAGTATATATATAAAAAATGATGTATATAGAATGTAATTCCAATTGAAAATGGATCTCGCCCGAAAAAAATAGTAGAATACAAACGGGATTCGAATTGAGTTGGCACGGTAAACGTGCACTGTGCAAAATTTGAACGAAGCGGGGAAAGTCGCAGTAACCGCCCGAAACCAAAATCTGCGAGATGGAAACCACTACTGCCTATCCCTGCCACGCAAAGCCTATTTGCTGGATATCTATAGGTTTCAATAGGGGTAGGTTTGTAATTTCACCCAAACGTGACGTAACCGCCTCTCACCCGGATTCATACACGGTGGGCGCCAAAACACAGTGTGCCCACGGCCGAAATCGACTCCCTCCCCTATTCATATTCATACACGGTGGGCGCCAAAAACAAACTCTCGTCGGTAAATATTTGGTGTATGCGAGATTATCGTCCTATCCCCAACCGACTAATGTTGTTGTGATGTAGTAGAAATTTGAAACGGGGGCTAAGTTTGTAAATTTCCTCGCGTTTGAGACAAGCGCGCCCTGAATACATGGTTCCCCCCTTCCTCTGTACCTCCCTTTTCCCTATTCGTACTCCGTGGGCGCCAAAACACCCTCTCCACCCCACCCTCCTCCGTCTGCCGTCGTCCGCCACCCCATCCACCGCCGTCCTCTTCCACCATGCTGGAGCTGATACCCCGACGCCGCCGTCCATTACAAGAGATCGACCTCTCTCATCCACGCCTTCAGACCGGGATCCTTGCATCCCGTCCTCTCGCTTCATCCCCGCCATCGTCCACCTTGCCGACACCGCTCCTACGACCGTCTCGTCCACCGCGCCCCGCCGCCACCGTCTACCCTCCTAGATCTGCTTCCATGCCGCCGACAGCCATCGCTACCGCAGCACCGTCAAATTCTCAGCAGATGCATACACGGTGCCGCACCAGAGGCGGTACTCTTTCGTATCTGCTCAACTTATTTATCGCAGCAAGAAAATAGATCGCCACTGCTTTACTCTGATTTCTTTTCTTGGTTGCGAAGTTGCCTTTGTCTGGTTTGCACCTTCAGATCCACCATGGCACGCTCAACACTATACTCCCAATGCTTATGGTTTCCCACTTTTATATTTCACACTAGTTAAATCATAGTAGACTAAATTTCAAAATTGGGTCAGTCGATTTTTCAGAGCTCGCCGGAATTCGCCGGTGCAATCCAAGGGGCTCGTGTGGTTGTGGGGCCTCGCCGAATGAAGAAAACTCGACGCGGGTGGGGTGGCAGAGGAACATAGGCGATGGGGACCGGTGGTCCGGTCGGTGGCCCGTGCGGTGTTCTATATGGGAAGAATCAGAGACGAGGAAGAAGAAGGGTTAGGAGACGTAGGATCTTCATCCAACCGCCTGAAATGGTCGAGAGACAGCTGGGAGTTGCATTCTTAATGCGCTCTGGTTCATCATGTGTGGGTACTGCGAAACCAACATTTTATTATCCAAAATCTGCTTGCTCTTCTTTACCATGTTCGATAGTGCTGGCCTGTACGTGATCGATAGGCTTTCAATTACTAGCGGCAATACAACACCGTATTTTCAAGCCAGTTCCACTTTCCCGATTTATATATCGTGGTTATGGTGTACCCCTGTTATGTACACTATGATCTGCCTAGTTGCTGTGTGCTCTTGTTATCATGGTTTGGCAGTAAACTCTCTAAAGAGTATATTATGAACCTATCATCTGCCAGCTATCCTTACTTCTGGAGCCTATTTTTTGTGTACTTGTGCCAGATTATATAAATGCACGCACGATATTACATCACACATGAGCTCTCTCATCAGAATCTAGTGATAGCACATAATTGTTTACAGGGGCGCCCCTATATTAGAATATCATCTGCATTACAAAGATAATCTCACAACTATTTATGTTTTCATGGTTCTCAGATATTATACGCAATCACAGTGAATATCAGAATCCGCACATCAGAAGAATATTGTGGAACACTGCAGTGACTTACAAAATTGGCACCAAGGCATTGAGTGCCATTCTGGAAGCAATGAAACTCGTACGCTACCCACCTGTTGATTCTTGTTCAGAATATCATCCTAATGACTATTCTTACCTCGAGGAGTCAAAGGCAGATGGCCTGTCCTGTTCACCCATCAAGGTGCCTGTTCTAATTTGGCAAGGTTTTATTGATTGCGCGTATCTTGCATATGTTGTCTTGCATTTCTTCTACTTTGTTGCACCACCATCTGCTTAGTTTACTCATCATATAACTCGAGATGCCATGCCCATTCATTATCAATACATATTCCATCTGTCGTCATACCATGTTTTTCCACTCAAATGTTTTTCTTGTGCATCAGACATCAAAAAGAAAGAGGGTGATTGCCGAACCTGAAGGAGCACCAGCAAAGTCCTTGAAAAACGTGGTGGTGCCAGAGAAATCAGACAGTGCCCCACTATACTGGTTGTACAACCAGTGACACAAAACATAGGACCGACTCCAGCAGACTGTACCCATACTTCACTGGCCACACCACTAGCTCCACCACACAGGACCTGCACTCCAGCAAAAGGTATACCGATTTCATTTGCCATAGCACCAGCCATACCACAGAAAAATCCCACTCCAGCAAAAAGTACAGTAAGTCCACCGGCCGAAGACCTATCCCAACTACAGAGACGGCCAATTCCTGCAGATTGGAACCCCATTCCATTTATTGCCAGTTTAGAAGACAATGCTTTCAATGTTGTTAGGGACTACGTGCATATATTCCCATCATGGGAAGATTATAGTGAAGACAAACACCATTTTCAGATCTTCCTGTCCAACTTACGTGTAAGTGCTATTATTCATGGTTATTATTTTCCTGTTTTCTGCTGATCGAACACATCAATGATTTACATTACATTGTTGTAACTAGGTGAGGGTCAATCTGGATAGTCATGACGAGGAAAGCTTGCTTGTGCTTTTCAAGGAAGCATTGCAACAGTATCGGTGTTACCTGAGGAAATCACACTTTGATGGCAAGTCTATAAACGAATTTCTGGTGAAGTCTGCTATGCTAAATTTAGAAGACATTGAATGGAAAAACCTTGTTATGCACTGGTCTCATTCCCAGGATGAGGTACTATCTATGAAATCACATGACAATTTTAACTTCTACTTTTCCGCATGTGCCTTACGGATATTTTTTGCAGGAAATCAGCTCGAAGAAGAATTCCGATTTGAAAAGAACGACAGGATATCGCAAATATGCTACCCACTGTTTTGCTCTTGTTAGTACCTGTTGTCCTGTATCACTATACTTGCATACATACCTGGTTCATTATGTGACAGCAGTATGCATGATATCTTGCTTATGAATTGTTCGCTCCAAATTATATGATCTGTATGAACGGTTACCTTAGTGTATAATATATCCAATGCCAATGAATTTTTTTAGCTCTGCATTGTTCTTGTAAGTACATGTTGTCCTTTATCAGTGTACTTATATTGACAGGTAGTTGTTCATGTACCATCACTCTGCAGCTTATTTTCCTTCGCCCTCCATTTTCTACACATCAGATCTATATTTACTCTTACCATAAGGTTGGTACTGAAGAAGTTTAGCTATGCATTGCTCTTGGCTGTGCCTTTTGCCTGTATCGTTGCACATACATTTATAGCTACTTGGTTATGTAGCATCACTCTTCATCTTATCTTAAATATTCTCCATTTTTTCGTATATTATCACATCTATATTTACTCTTAACAAAATGTAGAATAAAGGCAATGCTTATGAAGAAGATTACGTGCTAAACTTCTTGAATTGCCCCCCCCCATCAGCATGGACAAGGGCTTTATAGAGCCTGTCTTCACTAGTGATGTAAGTTTGTCCTTCTCAAGCCTTCAAACTTTGTTGTGTATATTTGGTTAGGCATGACTGCAACATCTGTTTATTTTTGGTGTTTGCATCAAATTGCATGTTTAAAGTTTATTATGTAGTTCATAAACAAAAGTTTGTCCTTCTCAATTTAAGTTTTCAGTTGTACAACCAAGTTCCTTCTTCATACCATGTAAATTAAACTACTCAGAGCAAGTGATCTTCTTTTGCACTATATGTAAGCTTCTGTTCTTCATCCGTAATCCAGTGGTGTGGTGAACCTACCCACTATAGCACAATGTCATATTATGCAATGTCTAAACTATGAAAAATGTCATATCATTCTATTATTATTTAAACCGTCTCTTTATTTGCCAATCTGAAATGGGATAAATTGACATCACACTAACCATTGATACTTATGAGTTCTCGATCTATAATCCAGTGGTGTCGTGAAGCTGCCAACTCCTTCACAATGTCATTTCTGCCATGTCTTGACCTGAACAATACCATATTGTGTTAATGCAATTTTAAACGGTGTCACTTTATTCGTCAGTAAGAAATGTGATGAATTGTCAGCACTGATACTTTTATGTGCGAAACCTGTCATCTGTCTGCTTGTTTATCTTTCAGAGTGAGGAAGATATACGTGTTGAACAAGCGCAGTCTCATCATCTTGCTCAGCTACTTGCGCTGCAGCTCCCCACCAAGGCTAACCTTTCTTGAACTCTATTGAACTGCTGTCGGTTTTGTATATTATTTTGTCGGCGTGTTTATTTGCACTGGTGGCGATCTTTGATGCCCAGTGTATGTAATCTGCTGTCTGCTTGTGCTTTATTATAATAGTGGCGAACTTTGATGCCCAATGGATGTAATATGCCGTAATTTCTTTATTGTATAGTCTAGGTTTTTTCTTATTCACGATGCTGCAGTTATTTTACTGTATATATGTCCTATCTTCGCAGTAAACCGGCCAAACCGTAAAATTACGGTACATAATCGGGCCGTCATGCAATCACGATGTATGATCCACATCATGGGCCCCATCAAACTGGCCCACTAGTAGATTCGGGCCTTTAATAGGCCGAGTAACTCCCGGCCCTCTTTTCGCAAGAAAACTCAATGGGCTTTTAGGAGGCTGAGAAGTAGGCTGGGCCTGCAACGTGCCGAATAGCTCACGGGCCGGCGGCAGCCCAAAATGGACCCCGACCCATGATTGTGCGAATCAATTCACGGGATTTTAACAGGCCAAACTTGTCACGGTCCTTGTTTGGCCCAATCAGATATCGGTTGCGAGCAGGCCGGATGCAAACCGGGCCGTAGTTAGGTCCAACTATATGACGGGCTTTTAACAGGCCGAAATTAATATAGGACCGAAATGTTAAATGGGCCCTTAACAGGCCAAAACTAATATCAGGCCGAATTACTAAATGGGCCTTTAGCAAGTGGGCCCATGATGTCTACTACACAACCTTCTTCTTGTAGACGTTGTTGGGCCTGCAAGTGCACAAGTTTGTAGGATAGTAGAAAATTTCCCTCAAGTGGATGACCTATGGTTTATTAATCCGTAGGAGGCGTAGGATGAAGATGGTCTCTCTCAAACAACCCTGCAACCAAATAACAAAGAGTCTCTTGTGTCCCCAACACACCCAATACAATGGTAAATTGTGTAGGTGCACTAGTTTGGTGAAGAGATGGTGATACAAGTGCAATATGGATGGTAGATAAAGGAATTTGTAATCTGAAATTGTAAAAACAGCAAGGCAACAAGTGGTAAAAGTGAGCGTAAACGGTATTGCAATGATAGGAAACAAGGCCTAGGGTTCATACTTTCACTAGTGCAAGTTCTCTCAACAATAATAACATAGATAGATCATATAACAAGCCCTCAACATGCAACAAAGAGTCACTCCAAAGCCAGTAATAGCGGAGAACAAACATAGAGATTATGGTAGGGTACGAAACCACCTCAAAGTTATTCTTTCGGATCAATCTATAAAAGAGTTCGTACTAGAATAACACCTTAAGACACAAATCAACCAAAACCCTAATGTCACCTAGATACACCATTGTCACCTCAAGTATCCGTGGGCATGATTATACGATATGCATCACACAATCTCAGATTCATCCAACCAACATAAAAGTACTTCAAAGAGTGCCCCAAAGCTACTACCGGATAGTCAAGAACGTGTGCCAACCCCTATGCATAGGTTCCCAATGTCACGAAACCCGCAAGTTGATCACCAAAACATACATCAAGTGGATCGCAAGACATACATCAAGTGTTCTCATAAAAGACTCAATCCGATAAGATAACTTAAAAGGGGAAACTCAATTCATCACAAGAGAGTAGAGGGGGAGAAACATCATAAGATCCAACTACAATAGCAAAGCTCGGGGTACATCAAGATCGTGCCATAGAGGGAACACGAGAGAGAACACAAGAGAGAGAGAGATCAAACACATAGCTACTGGTACATAACCTCAGCCCCGAGGGTGAACTACTCCCTCCTCGTCATGGATAGCACCGGGATGATGAAGATGGCCACCGGTGATGGGTTTCCCCTCCGGCAGGGTGTCGGGAAGGGATCCCGAGAGGTTTTTGGTGGCTACAGAGGCTTGCGGCGGCGGAACTCCCGATCTATCTTCTGTTCTGAAAGTTTTTCGATACGTAGGTATATATGGGTGCAAGGGGTATGTCGGTGGACCTCCGGGGTGCTCACGAGGCAGGGGGGCGCGCCCTAGGGGGCTGGGCGTGCCCCCCACCCTTGTGGGCAGCCCGGGACTCCCCTAACGTGCACTCCAAGTCTATCAGGTGGGTTTCCTTCCAGAATTAACTTCTCCAGTTGATTTCGTTCCGTTTTGACTCCGCCTGATATTCCTTTTCCTCGAAACACTAAAATAGGCATAAAATAACAAATCTGGACTGGGCCTCCGGTTAATAGGTTAGTCCCAAAAATAATATAAAAGTGGATAATAAAGCCCAATATTGCCTAAAATAGTAGATAATATAGCATGGAGCAATCAAAAATTATAGATACGTTGGAGACATATCAAGCATCCCCAAGCTTAATTCCTGCTCGTCCTCGAGTAGGTAAATGATAAAAAAGAATTTTTGATGCGGAGTGCTACTTTGGCATAATTTCAATGTAAATCTTCTTAATTGTAGCATGAATATTCAGATCCGAAAGATTCAAGACAAAAGTTTATATTGACATAAAAATAGTAATACTTCAAGCATACTAACTAAGCAATTATGTCTTCTCAAAATAACATGGCCAAAGAAAGTTATCCCTACAAAATCATATAGTCTGGCTATTGCTCTATCTTCATCACACAAAGTATTTAATCATGCACAGCCCCGATGACAAGCCAAGCAATTGTTTCATACTTTAATAATCTCAAACTCTTTCAACTTTCACGCAATACATGAGCGTGAGCCATGGACATAGCACTATATGTGGAATAGAATGGTGGTTGTGGAGAAGACAAAAGGAGGGAAGATAGTCTCACATCAACTAGGCGTATCAACAGGCTATGGAGATGCCCATTAATAGATATCAATGTGAGTGAGTAGGGATTGCCATGCAACGAATGCACTAGAGCTATAAGTATATGAAAGCTCAAGAAAAGAAACTAAGTGGGTGTGCATCCAACTTGCTTGCTCACGAAGACCTAGGGCATTTTGAGGAAGCCCATCATTGGAATATACAAGCCAAGTTCTATAATGAAAGATTCCCACTAGTATATGAAAGTGACAACATATGAGACTCTCTATCATGAAGATCACGGTGCTACTTTGAAGCACAAGTGTGGTAAAAGGATAGTAGCATTGTTCCTTCTCTCTTTTTCTCTCATATATATTTTTTATTTTTTATTTGGGCCTTTTCTCTTCTTTTTTTTGGTCTTTTTTTTTATATTTCGTCCGGAGTCTCATCCCGACTTATGGGGGAATCACAGTCTCCATCATCCTTTCCTCACTGGGACAATGCTCTAATAATGATGATCATCACACTTTTATTTTTCTTACAACTCAACAATTACAACTCAATACTTAGAACAAAATATGACTCTATATGAATGCCTCCGACGGTGTACCGGGATATGCAATGAATCAAGAGCGACATGTATGAAAATTATGAAGGTGGCCTTGCAACAAATACAACGTCAACTACATGTTCATGCACAAAGCAATATGACAAAAGTAATGTGTGTCATATGAACGGAACGGTGGAAAGTTGCATGGCAATATATCTCGGAATGGCTATGGAAATGCCATGGTAGGTAGGTATGGTGGCTGTTTTGAGGAAGGTATATGGTGGGTGTATGATACCGGCGAAAAGTGCGCGGTATTAGAGAGGCTAGCAATAATGGAAGGGTGAAAGGGTGCGTATAATCCATGGACTCAACATTAATCAAAAGAACTCATGCACTTGTTGCAAAAATTTAGAAGTCATCAAAAACCAAAGCACTACGCGCATGCTCCTAGGGGGATAGATTGGTAGGAAAAGACCATCGCTCGTCCCCGGCCGCCACTCATAAGGAAGACAATCAATAAATAAAATTGTGCTCTGACTTCATCACAAAGCGGTTCACCATACGGGCATGCTACGGGAATCACAAACTTCAACACAAGCATTCTTTAAATTCATAATCACCCAACTAGCATCACTTTGATATTATCACCTCCATATCTCAAAACAATTATCAATCATCAAACTTATCTTAGTATTCAACGCACTCAAAAGAAAGTTTCACATATCTTAAATACCAAGTATATTAATGTTAAGTAAATTACCATGCTATTAATGACTCTCAAAATAGTCTAAGTGAAGCATGAGAGATCAATAGTTTCTTTAAAACAAATCCACCATTATGCTCTAAAAGATATAAGTGAAGCACTAGAGCAAATTACAAACTACTCCGAAAGATATAAGTGAAGATCAATAAGTAGCTAAATAATTATGTAACTATGTGAAGACTCTCTCTCATATAAGAATTTCAGATCTTGGTATTGTATTCAAGCAGCAAGCAAAACAAAATAAAATGACAATGCAAAGATAGTATAACTCATGTGAAGAAGCAAAAACTTAGGCTCAACCAATACTAACCGATAGTTGTTGAAGAAGAAAGGTGGGATGCCTACCGGGGCATCCCCAACCTTAGATGCTTGAGACTTCTTGAAATATTATTTTGGGGTGCCATGGGCATCCCCAAGCTTGAACTTTTGTGTCTCCTTAATTCCTCTCATATCATGGTTTATCTTATTATCAAAAGCTTGGGGTGCCTTGGGCATCCCCAAGCTTAGGCTCTTCCCACTCCTTATTCCATAGTCCATCGAATCTTTACCTAAAACTTGAAAACTTCACAACACAAAACTTAAAACAAAACTCGTAAGCTCCGTTAGTATAAGAAAATAAAACCACCACTTAGGTACTGTAATGAATTCATTCTAAATTCATATTGGTGTAATATCTACTGTATTGTAACATCTCTATGGTTCATACCACTTAATACTAGCCATAGATGCATCAAAATAAGCAAACAACACAATGAAAACAGAATCTGTCAAAAACAGAATAGTCTGTAATAATCTGTATCAAATGTATACTTCTGGAACCCCAAAAATTCTGAATAAATTTCTGGACCTGAGGAATTTGTCTATTAATCATCTGAAAAAAGAATCAACCTAAAAGCGCTCTCCAGTAAAAAATGGCAGCCATTCGTGAGCGCAAAAGTTTCTGTTTTTTACAGCAAGATCATATAGACTTCACCCAAGTCTTCCCAAAGGTTCTACTTGGCACTTTATTGAAATAAAAGCTATAAAACATGATTAATACAGTAGCATAATCATGTGTACACACAAAAACAAAAGGGATAAATATTGGGTTGTCTCCCAACAAGCGCTTTTCTTAAATGCCTTTTTAGCTAGGCATGATGATGACAATGATGCTAACATAAAAGATAAGAATTGAAACATAACGGGAGCATCATGAATAATATGACTAGCAAATTTAAGTCTAACCCACTTCCTATGCATAGGGATTTTGTGAGCAAACAACTTATGGGAGCAATAATCAACTAGCATAGGTAGGCAAAACAAGCATAGCTTCAAAATTTTAAGCACATAGAGAGGAAACTTGACATTATTGCAATTCCTACAAGCATATGTTCCTCCCTCATAATAATTTTAAGTAGCATCATGTATGAATTCAACAATATAACCAGCACCTAAAGTAGTCTTTTCATGATCTACAAGCATAGAAAATTTACTATTCTCCACATAAGCACAATTCTTCTCATCAATAGTAGTGGGAGCAAACTCAACAAAATAACTATCATATGATTGAAAATTAAGATCAAGATGACAAGTTTCATGGTTACCATTATTCTTTAAATTATACGTGTCATCACAATAATCATCATAGATAGGAGGCATGCTTTCATCATAGTAAATTTGCTCATCAAAGCTTGGGGGACAAAAAATATCATCTCCATCAAACATAGCTTCCCCAAGCTTGTGGCTTTGCATATCATTAGCATCATGGATATTCAAGGAATTCATACTAACAACATTGCAATCATGCTCATCATTCACATATTTTATGCCAAGAATTCTATGTAATTCTTCTTCTAGTACTTGAGCACAATTTTCCTTTCCATCATTCTCACGAAAGATATTAAAAAGATGAAGCGTATGAGACAGACTTAACTCCATTTTTTTCGTAGTTTTCTTTTATAAACTAAACTAGTGATAAAACAAGAAACGAAAAGATTTGATTGCAAGATCTAAAGATATACCTTCAAGCGCTAACCTCCCCGGCAACGGTGCCGGAAAAGAGCTTAGTTGACGGAGTGTGAGTGAGCGCCCTTTACCTAGCCTCCCCGGCAATGGCGCCAGAAAAGAGCTTGATGTCTACTACACAACCTTCTTCTTGTAGACATTGTTGGTCCTGCAAGTGCATAGGTTTGTAGGACAGTAGCAAATTTCCCTCAAATTTCCCTCAAGTGTAGGACAGTAGGAGGCGTAGGATGAAGATGGTCTCTCTTAAACAACCCTGCAACCAAATAACAAAGAGTCTCTTGTGTCCCCAACACACCCAATACAATGGTAAATTGTATAGGTGCACTAGTTCGGCGAAGAGATGGTGATACAAGTGCAATATGGATGGTAGATAAAGGTATTTGTAATCTGAAATTGTAAAAACAGCAAGGTAACAAGTGATAAAAGTGAGCGTAAATGGTATTGCAATGATAGGAAACAAGGCCTAGGGTTCATACTTTCACTAGTGCAAGTTCTCTCAACAATAATAACATAGATAGATCATATAACATGCCCTCAACATGCAACAAAGAGTCACTCCAAAGCCAGTAATAGCGGAGAACAAACGTAGAGATTATGGTAGGGTATGAAACCACCTCAAAGTTATTCTTTCAGATCAATCTATTCAAGAGTTCGTACTAGAATAACACCTTAAGACACAAATCAACCAAAACCCTAATGTCACCTAGATACTCCATTGTCACCTCAAGTATCTGTGGGCATGATTATACGATATGCATCACACAATCTCAGATTCATCTATTCAACCAACACAAAGTACTTCAAAGAGTGCCTCAAAGTTTCTACCGGAGAGTTAAGAACGTGTGCCAACCCCTATGCATAGGTTCATGGGCGGAACCCGCAAGTTGGTCACCAAAACATACATCAAGAGGCACATGATATCCCATTGTCACCACAAATAAGCACGGCAAGACATACATCAAGTGTTCTCATAAAAGACTCAATCCGATAAGATAACTTCAAAGGGGAAACTCAATTCATCACAAGAGAGTAGAGGGGGAGAAACATCATAAGATCCAACTACAATAGCAAAGCTCGGGATACATCAAGATCGTGCCATAGAGGGAACACGAGAGAGAACACAAGAGAGAGAGAGAGATCAAACACATAGCTACTGGTACATACTCTCAGCCCCGAGGGTGAACTACTCCCTCCTCGTCATTGGTAGCGTCGGATGATGAAGATGGCCACCGGTGATGGATCCCCCTCCGACAGGGTGCCGGGAAGGGCTCCCGAGAGGTTTTTGGTGGCTACAGAGGCTTGCGGCGGCGGAACTCCCGATCTATCTTCTGTTCTGGAAGTTTTAGGGTACGTAGGTATATATGGGTGGAAGGGGTACGTCGGTGGAGCTTCGGGGGCCCCACGAGGCAGGGGGCGCGCCCTAGGGGGTGGGCGCGCTCCCCACCCTCGTGAGCACCTCCCGTATCTTCTGATGTGGAGTCCAAGTCCATCAGGTGGGTTTCCTTCCAAAATTAACTTCTCCAGTTGATTTCGTTCCGTTTTGACTCCGTCAGATATTCCTTTTCCTCGAAACACTGAAATAGGCATAAAACAACAAATCTGGGCTGAGCCTCCGGTTAATAGGTTAGTCCCAAAAATAACATAAAAGTGGATAATAAAGCCCAACATTGCCTAAAACAGTAGATAAAGTAGCATGGAGCAATAAAAAATTATAGATACGTTGGAGACGTATCACTCTACCACTACTCCACCTCTAGTACTAGTACTATAAAAAAGATATATAGGCTGGAGCTTCAACACTTTCTTGCTAAGGGATGCCCACTTGCTTCTCACACTACCACCCTCTCTCCAGATCTAGAAAAGAAGGCCTCTCTCCCTCCTCACCGGTGGTCACAGATCCGCTGGGGAAGAAAAGGACGTGCAGCGTTGACGCACTCGTCGTCGGCGAGCGAGGTCACGCACTGACGGCAAGGCCGTCCTCTCACACCTAGCGCCCACGCGGGATGGCCTCCGTCCCCAAGATCACTGCCGTGGTTTGTGTGGAGGACGACGACCACGAGCGAAGCCACTTCCCGCTGACCCTCAGGTATGGTACCTCTTTTCGAACCATACCCTTGTTCTATTGCCCCATCTGCCATGTCGTTGCATGTGGATCTTTTTCCACTCCACCATCTTCTCAATTTGCTATCCTCTCCTCTACTGGCCACGCAGACAAAAACCATAATTTGCACTATTAAAGGAAACCCTACTTCATGCAGACTAATCCATGTCTGG
Source organism: Triticum aestivum (assembly GCF_018294505.1). Lineage (NCBI taxonomy): Eukaryota > Viridiplantae > Streptophyta > Magnoliopsida > Poales > Poaceae > Triticum > Triticum aestivum. The sequence continues at coordinate 507,558,888 of NC_057798.1, read as the reverse complement.
GTTGAATAAGGAAAAGAAGGGAGACTGTACTGTCCAAGAGAGTAGGCATCGAACCCGCATCTAGGTTGAAAAGGGGAAAATCAGTAGCTAAGGAACGAGTCTCGTGTCTCTTGGTTGAAGAAGGGTAGAAAGGCATGACAACACAATAGAGAATGACCAGGTCGATCGGTTTGTTGTCCTCACATAGGAAAAAGGTGGCTAAAGAGAACAAAAATGGGACGTAATCCGCATATGCTGCCTGGATATTTGTTGCTCTAGGTAACCATACCCCCCTCAGTACTCTGCGTCCGTGGAGGTACATCGTACTGGTGCCCCCACTGTCCGAATGGGCCTCCCATGCTCTTATTGCCACTTTTTTTGCTGTTAGTATAACGCCAGCAGTCAAGTCAAGCAATGCTACTGCTAAAGTGATGCCACATTTAACTAATGCTGCTCTCAGTCTAATGCACCAAAAAATTTAAGCAATGTCATCTAATATCACTGGATTATTTCAGGGTTAGCTGTTGATTGTGGATGTATTAAAGATTTTTCAGCTAAGGCATTCTGATGCTGTTGCGCAGCCAGTATACCAACGATGAAACTTGTTACTACCTTCAGAGTTTTGCACTGTTAATGCTTATAGATTACATACCTCACTTTCATGAGATAAGTTATTTTTTTTGTACAGTGTCACCAAAATGCCAAGGTGTGGATGTCATTTTATTTTGGTTAAACTGCACAAAAAATTATGAAGACAAGAGGAAAGGTCAAGAGTGGGCACCTCCTCCTCCGGCTGTTCTCTTGATTCGTTAGATCAAGTTTTTATGTTTGATCGATTATCAAGATTGGGATAGCAATTTTTTATGTTCCCCCAAGTTCGAAATGATATTTACCTTGGAGGTACATGGTTTGCAATTTTTTTATACTGTCATTAGTTAATGATGCTAGTTACCTTCAAACTTTTGTATTTGGTTTAATGCTCATGCACAGCTAGTATACCAATGCTGAAACTTGTTACCTTTACATTTTGTATTGTGAATTCTTGTAGAAATCTTCCAGTGCTAGAGTTTATTGAAATCTGTTCAGTAAAAACATTGCACTGTACCCTGTAATAAACTAAATACTCTACTGTTGCACTAGCCATTGGATTAGTGTATATTTGTAGTATTCGACTGGTGTTGCATTAGCGTATGGACATAAATAAAGTGTGGCAAGCTTTCCCAGATATGTGCTCAAGAAAACTACTACCTGTTTTTCTAAATACTAGACGTTTGGGTACTTTAAATTGAACCACGAAAACGTCTAATATTAAGGAACAGAGGGTGTAGAGTTCACTCAAATTATTCCGGTAAAGCTAGTCACACCTTTGTTAAAATTAATGTTCATTATGTTATCGAAGGAGGTCTGTATGTTTGTCTTTAATGCCTGTCGACTACATACCTGACATCATGATGTAATGTTAAGTCATTTCCTTTTGTACAGTGTCACTGAATTGTCAAGGCGGTGATGGCATTTTATTTTAGTTGAACTACACAAAATATGCTTAAAAGAAGAGGAAAGGTCAGGATGGCTCAACTTTTCAGAAAAAACTATGTATGTCTTCCTGACATCAGCCATTGTTGCTTTATTTATTCCTTCAAATAGGTGGTTAGAAACAATCTTGCTACCTTTTCCCATTAAGAAATTGGAATGCTTATATTTGTGAGTCTATGCTTAAACTAGTGCCACTTTTATAGTAATCACACTTTCAATATCTATGCAAACAGGGATGCTCGATTTTAGTGGAACTGCACAAAAAGTCCAACTGGTTCAACATTAGGAGCATGTTTTTTCCAAACCTTTATATCCAATTGGTGGCACTATGAGCTGTTCATTACGAAGGTACATGGTTTGCTACTATCTTGCTAATCTTTTTGTACTATCATTAGATAGTAATACTAGTGGTTTGCATGTGAATTTATTGGCAGCGTGGACCTACATTGGAGGTGCAGGACATGATTCAATGATTGGATGCTCAATTTTGGCTGTATCGATTTCACCTCTTCCATCACTGTGAACATGGATATCCTTGGTCTCATGAAGAATAGGCGCTATATTTCTGCTCTGAACCAGCAAATCAACTCAGTGTGAAATTGTCCAAGGCAAAACATAACTGTATCAGATTGTCCAGTGCAGAACATGACAGATGCTAAGCGGAAGAGACATGTTTAAACCAAAAATACATGGTGTGGTATATGTTTACTAGCTGCTTGATATTTGTGCAGACAGAGATGTCTGCCCGTTGCTATTTGGCAAACAAACAAAGTGTCCGTAATTTTGGTTGAACTGCACAAGAGAATAGTATAATCACTACATGGAGTGCCATTTGAAAATAGACACAGAAAGATTGGATAGTCACTTCATGGACCGCAGAAAAGTAGTACTGTACTATATATTGGCCAACACTAGGTGCTTCATTGCTTTGGTCTGATTATATAATTCGCATCATTTTGCCTAAGTTAAAGTTTGTATTCAGAAAATAGTCTCGTGGTGTGATCGAGAGAAGACCAAATCATATTGAAGTGGATGTTCCTCCATCATGTGTGGTTCATTCTCATGGTTCCAACTGTTGGTGAAACCACTTACATTTGCAAGAGGAATTGTAGACTTCACAAACAAATTTGTCTTCCAGTCTATACTAAATGTTGGCCAAGAGAAGCATCCATGTTAGTAGGAAGAACAGATGTTTTTCTAGATCTTTGCTTTTGGAGCTACATATTTGTATGATCTGTGAATCATTGAGATCCATTAACATGTTGATCTTATGTATGGGAATCGTACTGGTTAGTTTTAGTTGCGACACAAGATCCGAAGTGGCTGATCTTTGCTTTTGGAGCTACATATTTGTATATGATCTGTGAATGATTGAGATGCATTAACAGTTACTTATTTCTGTTCGCTCAGTGTTTACAAGTTACTGATCGATCACTAGCTAGCCTACTAATGCGCTCCTGGCAGTTTTATTTGCGGCGCAAGATCCAAAGTGGCAGTTTTTTGAATAAAAATGCCTACCTCTGAAGAAACTGACAAGCTACACTATCCTACCTACTCGATCCTACACGGATAAATAGCGGATCACGCACGTACTACCTCCTTTCCGGTTTGCAGGGCTCAACTCAAGAAACGACCTACTCGATCCTACACGAATAAATAGCGGATCACGCACGTACTAGTACCTCCTTTCCGGTTTGCAAGGCTTAATTCAAACCTCTCACCAACCAAGGTACTCCCTTCGTTCAGGTTTATTAGTCCCGTGAGCAAAGCAGCAAGACCAAGGCATGTCAATAATTAATGGCATGCAAGTTTAAGCCTAATTAATTCCAGCGATTTAAGTGGCTGCATGCGTGCCCTCGGCGGCGACTCGTTGCATGCTGCTCCGCGTACTGGTTGCGAGCGATTCTGAGTGCCTGCATGAAGCGGACCATAATTAAGGAAGCTAACTAATGCGAAAAAGATGCGCTTTAATTGTTGCAGGCTTTTTAAATCCGTGGAATCATTATTGACAAGGAGGGAGATGATTCGAGTGCACTCGTTTGACGGCCATGCCCGCGTGCACCCCAGACGGGATGGGACGACACAATCATAATTTCAGTTTCTCTAGTTTTCCATGGCAAGCTGGTGCGCTAAGCCATTATGCTTTGAATTCTGATGACCGTCGAGCTACCTTCCGCCCATAAGTACTGTTTCACGGCCTTCTCCGGTGGCACCGTGACCCAACTCGCCATATCCTCATAAGCCCCCACCGGACCGACGTCGCTCGCCATGTCCGCCATGCCCCCGCCTGTCCGCAGTAGGCGACGCCGGAGGTGGTCACCGCCAAAACTAGTGTTCGGTTTTTCACCGGAAGGCAGATGGAGGGAGGAGGCATTCTATCTGTCTTTATATGGCAATGCAGATATCGAGGAGTTGTTGGAGCGCGACCACTTGGCGAAGGAGCAGGAGTTGTTGGAGCGCGACCACCTGGCGGAGGAGCAGCGTATCGCCGATTTGCACCGCCAGCGGGACATGGAGCAACAACGCACCGACACTCTGAGTCGCGAGCAGAGCGCCTGCAACTGGGCCAACTACGTGGAGGCGGCTGTCGGGCACGCACGTGTTCGCGACACTGATTTTTACTACCAGCTCGTCAAGTGGGTTTCACACTTGGAACCCGAAGCTTCGGTGGACCACGCCGGCATGGAAAGGGCCAACGCGCGCGAGCAACGCGCCCTATCGCACCTCTTGCAAGTCCGAGGCGAGGCGCAGGACGCTGGTGCCGGCGTTTAGCATGCACCACAGATGGCAGCCGGCATCGTCTAGTTAGCTAAGAGTAAGTTAGTACTTGTACATTACTAGAGTATGAGTGGGAGTAGATAGTTAACTTGGCTATGATGGTTGTCAATGTGGAAGCTCAGTACTCTATATGTGGATCAGACCTGTTACTTTGCTCTGAATGTTGAACTTTCTGTTTGAATGTATGGAATGGGCTGTTATTGTTTTAAATGGGTTGTATTTGTCCTCCACGGGTTTAGAGGCTAACTTGTGGGCCTACCAAGTTGACGCGTACACAATCAGGAGATGATTGTACATGGAGAGGATGACAGCAGGGATCCGCCAAGGTCATGGCAGTACGCAAGCAAGTGCCTCCTTATTTCAAGCCAATAAAAAATGGCTCCTCCTACTGAATTTCTGGCATCTGGGTCCCATGCCATTGTCAACGTAGTCAATAAACGAGAGAATTGCACAATGAGCGGCTGACACCAGGGACCCAACTGCTCACCCAGTTATTTTTGTTTTGGGTTAATTTGATAAATGCCACTCCAAATCTGGTGTTTTCGAGAAATGCCACTGCAATTTCCAAACTTTGAAAAATGCCATTTCATGCCATTTCTAGTGGCATTTTTTGATGTCTGCAGTGGCGTTTTTTCAAAGTTTGCAAACTGCAGTGGCGTTTTTCAAAGTTTGCAAAAATTGCAGTTGCATTTTTCAAAGTTTGGAAATTGCAGTGGCATTTTTATGAATCGCCATAATTGGAGTGGCATTTATCTAATTTGTTTTTGAGACGAAAGCAGAGTGTCAATTGGGCTGTGCGGGACACTCTGGCCTGTCTAGACAACCATTTCTTCTATGTTTACCACAGACCAGCCCAGTAGTTTTTTTTTCTTTTTGAAAATGGCTAGCCCAGTTTTTTTGTGATTTGTCAAGTAAGTTGCTTTATCAGGCCTGTTGGGCTGCAAATCTTCTTTCAAGATGAGGAGAGCCTCATTCGGCTCGCAGAGAAAATGGCCTATCAGTAATGAGAAATGGGTTGTACATTTTTAAAACACATCAAATCGGCAATTAGTTTCAAATATCTTTTTTTCATTTCGAGATTTTAATTTGCATTGATTTTTATGCGTGGACAATTTTTTGGATTTTATATTAATATACATTTATTTTTAAAATCAGTCTGAATGTGACTTGAAATTTCGGGATTAAAAACAGTTCAGACCGCACCGACATATGCAAAATTTCGTATAATTTGTTAACCGTGGCCACAATATGGGCTGTAATGCTAACAAAAAGAATATGGCCTCCAAAAAAACCCGTAAGAATTAGCAAATGGGCTGTAAAATATTTGAAATAATGGCAGATCGGCTATATGCTGTCTTCCACATATTTAGGCTTTCCCAAAAAAAGGTTGACGCAGAAGCAGTGACTGTTGGATGTCCATCCAACGACCGTCATGCTTCTTCAATCTCTGCTCTTCTTGCTCCAGCCGCTCAAACAAGCGCCGGCGGGACTGCCTGCTCCCTCCTCCCCGCGGCCAGTTCTGCTGCCGCATAGGCCTCACCGCCCCGCCGTACTCCCATCGCTGGGCTAGCCATCCCTCTACTCACCCACAGCTGTTGTTATTCTCCGGCGACGGCAGACAAACCAGTAAACCCTCATACAGTCGTACTCCCCTCCGCGTGGGAAACAACTGCCGAGTCTTCCCTGGCTCCGTGTCGTTCCCTTCCTAGGCCTCGCCGTCGTCCACCGCCCTGGTGCTCTCAGCGTGGCGTGGTCAACGTGGTCAACGACCGACATGCATCTGAAGTGGACTGTACATGGAGAGGCTGACAGCTGGGTCCACGGCCGCACCCAAGGAAATGCCTCCTTATTATGCGCAAAATAATGATTCCTCCACCTGACATCTGGGACCCACCGAAAGGGCCTCTGTATTTCGTGAAAAAACGTTACCGCCGCTGATAGCTCGGACCCACCAGCTATATCTTCGCACGCAAGGAAGTGCCTCCTTATTACGCAGAAAAAAATGAATACTCCCCCTGCTAGCTGGGACCAAGTATAGTGGGCCTACTAAGTTGACGGGGACGGAGGGCTTTGTGAACTTAGTCAATATGCACGATTCTAGCTCGACTGACCGTACGATGTCCATCCAACGGCTGTAGTGCTTCTTCAACCTAAGGTCTTCTTGATCCAGCCACCCAAAGCAGCGCCGGTCGTGCCGCATGCTCCTGCCTCCCGTGGCCGGCAGTGATGCCGCGGAGGCCTCACTGCCTCCTACTACTCCCACTGCTGGCCAGGCCATCCCTCTACTCACCCACACCCCCTGTTATTCTGCGGCGACGACAGCCTCACACCGTAGCCGGACCAATGGACCCTCGCACTCCTCTCCGCGTGGGCATCCACTGCCACGTCTTCCCCAGCTCCGCGTTGTCCCCTTCCTAGGCCTCGCCGTCATCCACTGCCCTGGTGCTCTCGGCGCGGCATGGTCAACGTGGTTAAGGAACGACTTCCATTAGACGTGGACTATACATGGAGAGGCTGACAGCTGGGTCCACGGCCGCAGCAAGGAAGTGCCTCCTTATTGCGTGGAAAATAATGATACCTCCACCTGACAGCAGGGACCCACCGGACAGGCCACCGTATTTCGCGAAAAAACGTTCCCCCCTGACTGCCGGGACCCACCAGCTACATCTTCTTACGCAAGGAAGTGCGTTTGGGCAAAAAAACAATTCGCCCCCATAACTACTAGGACCCACCAGCTACATCTTCGCATGCAGGGAAGTGTGTCCGAAAAACAATTCGCCCCCCTGACTGCTGGGACCCACCAGCTACATCTTCGCACGCAAGGAAGTGCCTGACAGTCGGGACCCACCTGGTCGAAGCGTACGTAGCGTTGTCATTCTGGTCGCGAACGTGTACGTACATATTTTTGGATGTAGAGGCGCGCACGTGTCGTAGTAGAGGCGCGCACGTGTCGTGGTAGAGGCGCGCACGTAGCATGTACACATACGTACAGCGACCAGGGTGCAAGAAAGAAAATACGGCCACGTATGTGTACATACGGGCAGGGTCTCGAACGCCTACTCGCGCATACGTACGGCCGGGGATCGTGTACATGGCTGGGTCAGAACGGAGAAATAGCGTCGCCGTCGTGTTCATGGGGAGCCAACCGGCTGGGTCAGAACATAATGCATGGTCGTGTTAATCGGGAGGGCTTGGACAGAACAGTCGATGGAAACGAGGCCTGGCGTACCGCAGAATGGAGGAAATGGCCTTGTGTTCGACCGACCACGTTCAAAACAGGATCCTCTTTATCGGGAGGGGTCTGGCGTACCGCAAAACGGAGGAAACGGACCTCCTACGGTCGAAATGGGGGTCCTGTTGATCGGGAGGGGTGTGGCGTACCGCAAATCGGAGGAAACGGGCTTGTGTTGGAGCGCTACGGTCGAAACGGGGTCATGTTCATCGGGAGGGGTGTGGCGTACCGCAAAACGGGACTCCACGGGATACTGTTCATGTCCACCGTCGACCTCCTCCAGCCTCCATGGGCTACTATTCATCAACCGTCGACCTCCTCCAGCCTCCACCTGCAACTGTTCATACAGGGGCTCCTGTTCATCCAGCCTCCACCACACGCTACTCCACCGGCTACTGTTGAACCACCCCTCTCCACGGGCTCCTGTTCAACCACCCCTCAATGGGCTACTGTTCATCCACCCCTCCACCCTCTACTATTCATCCAGCCCTCCACGGGGTCCTGTTCATCCACCCCCAACCGACTCAATCGATCGGGG
>NC_057798.1:507155513-507176535 GCF_018294505.1 Triticum aestivum | reverse complement strand
GCCGATACATCAGCGCCGCGGTTTGTCGAGGGGACGCACGGCGATCCTCTCACTCCCACAGTACGCTCTTGTAGACTGGCGTCCTCTAGTCGCGCCGCCACCTCTGGCTATGTTCTTATGGAGGCGCACGGCGGTCAGCGCCGCCACCGCTGGCGACGTTCATGTTGAGACGCACGGTGGTCAGCTTCTCCCATGGTACGCGCATTCTAGACTGAGGCCCCGTTCATGTCGGTGTAGCGCTGAATGTTAGCTGATAGACGATGTTAATCTCACTGTTTGCCGAAGTAGTTTACTATTAATATGCTCTGCTTAAGAAGCTTCCTTGCCCTGTTCTACACTCAATCTGCTTAGCTGAGATGGTATGCCAAGGCCGATTAGTTGCTAAAATATCCTGCCATATATTTATTGTGACGTAGATTGCCATGGTCTAGTAGCCAATCTGTTAGGTGAAATAGCTCTACACTGTTTTATACTCGATCTTTGTTGCTGTGATGGCCTTTGATAGTTCGATGGTTGTGTGCTCGGCCTCATTGACTGCTGAAACAGCCTGCCATAATTTAGCACTCAAATCTGTTTGCTGAATTAGCTTTACATATATTTCATTACTTAGATCTGCTCGTCCAAATATCTTGCCATAGCTTTAGACATCGACCTAGGTATTATTTTTTTTGGACTTCATAAAAAGCATATATGTTTTTCCAGTAGTATCTAGTAGAAGAACTAATTTGTATGTCTAACAGATGGGCAGGACTTGGATAACTTTTGCTCGAAGATTCTCCGCTGCATATGTCGAGGGGGTTGAAAACTTCATGAACTTTATCAGAGCTGAGTACGGTGGTCCGAAATCAGATGTGCTCTGCCCGTGTAGCAGTTGTATCAATTCAGTTACAAGACCCCAGTCAACTGTGCAAAATCATCTACACTTGTATGGAATGTTGGTCACATATACTAGGTGGGTTCATCATGGTGAAGCTGTGGACGTCAATGTTATTGACTACGTGGAAGCAGCAGATCACCATCTTGATCTGCCTGATTGTAGCGACCAGACCTCAACCAGTCTGATCTCTGTGCTCAGTGTCATCCCTAGATCAGTAATGCTGACACCACACAGTACTTGGAGGATTTATAACAGAGTAGCAATCACACACTTATTACATCGAATGTCTCAAAAGAGAACTTATGTCGGTGTACTAGAATAGGGGTACCCTAGTACCCCGAACTTGTGCACGGGCAGTTGCAGCACCCCGCAGCAAGGCTTGCCGGGCGACCGCCAAGATCCTCCGTGGTTCCTTTGGAGCCATTCAAGAACAAAGTATTTAAGCCTAGGAGACAAGGCCCCGGCAAGAGGAGCTTGCCGGGAAGGCCAACCAAGGAATTTCAAGGAACTTGCTGCGACGCGCCGCGCGTCCCGGCAAGGCCCGGTGAGCGACAAGCTCTCGGACCCGACAAGACAACGACCGCGGCAAGGAACTTGCCGCGACAAGCGGCCACTTTGTGCCCACGCTCCAGCGCATCCACCAACGTGTCGCTCTGGGGGCCTTTCCAGGCGCGCGTGGCAGGAGGCTGTGCAGCCAGCGGTGCGTGGTGGCATGCGAAGCTGACATGATCGCCATCGTGGCGAGCGGTGGCGCCCCTGACGGTCCTTTTCTGCACTGTTTGGGCTATAGAGATGGGCATTTAATGCCCTTGTCCCCTGCCGTCAAGGTTAGGTAGGAAACACTGTACAGGCAGCTGTACCAACCACTCCTCTTTTTACACTTCTACCCTTCTCTGCGTTGCCACCTGTCGGTGACCCCTTTAGCATATAAAAGGAGGCCCATGCGCAACGTAGAGGGGGTTTGGATCATTCGGAAGCCAGAAAAACACTTAGCTCTCTCTCGAGCAAGAACACAATACAATCAAACAAGCAGCAGTAGGAGTATTATCTCTCCGGAGAGCTCCGAAGCTGGGTAAACTGCTCTTGTGCTTTGCCTCGATCTGCTCTTCGTGCGACCTCCGCCCCCCGCCGAACTGAAAGGGGCTCGGTCCGCCGGTCCCATAGGTGTTCGTGGATCAGTTTCCCCGACATCTTTGGCGCGCCAGGTAGGGGGCGTCGAGGCTGTGTGAACCTGATCCGGCGTCCACACGAGCTAGATCTTCATTTTCTTCATCAACATGCCACCGAAGAAGAAGGCTTCGAAGGCAGCTGTTCCGTCCACGTCGATCCCACAGCCACCGGAGCAAACGGGTGGTGGGGTAGATGCCGGCGGAAGGACGGATGTCGACGAGGAAACTCACGGCGCTGCCAGGTCCAAAGGCAAGGCGGCACAGACCTCGACGTCCGTGCTTGTTCCGCGCCCATCTCAAGAGGCGCAGGACCGACAGCGTCATGGTACTCGCAGTACCATACGTTTGTTGGGCCAAGATCAAGCTGGTGGATCCCGGGGCGCTCAAGACCAGCATGCACGCCAACGTGCCAGCACGAGCGAGATACGGTCGCCCGGACGGGATAATGCTCCTTCTAACATAGTTAGAAGTCCGAGCATATCCCGCTCCTCGCGCTGTCCGCCACTGCCACCCACCACTCCGGCAGAAGCTTTGGCGCGAGCTCAACTGCTCTTGGATTACCCTCCGACGTCGGACAAGATCGACGAATGGAGGGCCACCATTCATAGTCTCATCGGCTACGCCAACGGCGACACTCCGCGGCAGCCGAGCGCGTCGCTGCCACGGTAGGTGTCACACCCTAGCTAGTCATGCATTAGAGTGTTGCATCATGTTTACTCTTTCATCAGAAACTTGAAATGGGGATGACAGAACCCCCAGTCCCCTCTGAAACCAACTAGGGTTACTAAAATAATTTTTCAATGAACCTGAAATGCCCTTCTAAAATGCCCATCATTTTTGCCTTGGTTCAGAACCTCTGCCAAAAGTGGTGCACATTTTCCTAGGCCATCCTAAGGTTTTTGATTTAAATCATAAATATTTGAATTTGGGCATTTAAAATAATATAAAATATTTAAATGCTCAAATATCTCCAAACTAAAATGTTTCATGTTGGAAATAATCCAACTATGGACCAGGAGTAGTTTGGTGATTTTTGGAGTTGCCTAGGTATTTTATTTAATTCAACAAAGTTGCAGATATATTAAATAAAAACAGAAATAGAAAAAAAGGGGGAAAACTTACCTGTGCGGCCCAGCCAGCTGGCCGGCCCAGCCAGCTGGCCGGCCCAGCTAGCCAGCCCAGCCCACCACCGCCGTCGTCCTCCTGGCGCCAGTCGGCCAGGCGTGTGGCCGGCGCGCGCGCACGGCCACCGCGCCACGCCACCTCTCTCCCTGCCTGCCTGCCCTCCCCTCCTCGCCTCGGTGTCCCTGGACGACGCCACGCCTCCTCCCTGCTCTCTCTCACTCTCCCCCCGGCTCTCCCTCGCTCTCTCTCTCTCCCGGCCGAACACCACCCTCGCCGCCGTTCGCCTTAGCCACCGACTCCGACCACCCCTCGCTCCCCCGACTAGCTCAGGAGCTCCGCCTCGACTCCCTCTTCCTCCCCACCGCTCTACAGCTCCCCGGAAGCCCTGCATCGCCACCACGTCGCCGTTCCCCTCTTCGGGCTCCGACCACCGTCGCCGTCGAATTCGCCATCTCCAGCGCGTCCCCGAGCCCGCTTCGACGCCCACTGCAACCGCGGTGAGCTACGCCACCGTTTCCCCCTCTTCTCCCCCTCGTTCCCTCACCGTAGCCTCCTCCCCACCACGGCCGAACCTCCGCCGTCGCCGAGCTCGCCGTCGACGCAGCTCCGGTGACCATTTGGTCACCCCGGCGAGTCCAACGAGTTCACAGAACCCCGTAGAGCATCCCTAGCGCCTCGCTTTGCTCGACTTCGAGCTCCAGCACCGTTCCCGTGCACGACCGAACCCCGGCGGCCGCAGCCGAGCTCGCCGCCGTCGACTCCGGCCACCGCGACCCCAACGGGCTCCGCCAAGAGCTGCGGGTTGCCCTCAGCTCCACTCCGGTGGCCTCCGCGGTCCATTTGGTGGCCGAAACGACCAAAATCACTTCCGCCGCCGCGTCGGGCTCGCCGGCGACTAAACGCCGGCAGCCGACACTGACTTTGACCACGGGTGGGCCCTGGTTGACTCCCCTGAGTCAATGACAGGTGGGGCCCAGCCCTGTTAATTAAACAGGATTAGTTTTAATTAAGTTTTAATTAAAATAATCACCCTGACATGCGGGACCCACTGTCAGGTTTGACCCAGACCTGTTCCGTTGACCTGCTGACGTCACACTGACGTCAGGCTGACGCAGTAATTGAATTTCTGGATTTAAATTAAATCAGGAAATTCCAGAATATTAATTAAACTTCAAAAATTCATAACTTCTATTCTGTAACTCCAAATTGGACAAATTATATATGAAAAATGATCAGAAAAATCCAATCTACCCATCTGTACTATTTTCATGCATGATCAAACAAGTTAAATTGATGTTTTAAGCAGAACAAGAAAAGGCACTTTAAAAGGCCATATTTGAATTTGGAATTTGAATCTTTGATTCAAATTTGTTCAAACCCCTCTGGCTTTAGCTGCATTAGCCCAACACACTCATATTGCCATGTTTCATGCATGCATCATATTGTTGCACATTGTTTGGTGATGCTTGTGTATCGATGTCCTTTGCGACAGGATCTGTTCCCGAGGAGTACTGTGATTACCCTAACGAAGAACCGTACCCGTGCATCGAACCATCAGGCAAGCAACCAACCATTTGATCATATCGATACAATCCCATGTTCTCGCTCCTGCTCTCTTTTACTGCATTAAGACAACGCGATTCAAACTGCTGTGTGCTACGGTAGTTGAACCCATTTCCTCTGCATGACCTGTCATTGCCACAGTAACTAGATGAAACCCACTAGCATGTGTAGGAGTTGATTGAGCCATATGTATGTGTTGTTCCTACCTTGCTATGCCTGCTATGCTTAGAGTCGTGTCAGGTCTGGTTCATCTGGGTGACGGGCTAGAGTGAAATGATTATGTCGGTAATGAGAGTGGTGTGGTGAACACGATTTGGTAAAGGTATCGATGAGAGGCCATGTAGGAGTACATGGTGGGTTGTTTCATTGAAGCCGACCTTAAGCACTGAGATCTGTATGTGTGATTTAAGAACCAGCTACTACCATGCATTGGGCCCGAAACCAATGGACCCTCTCGGCTTCTTATTCACCCTAGTTCTCCGTCCAGGAGTTGCAAGTAGTTTCTGGTGTTTGTAGCCTACTGGAGGCCGTGGACAGCGCTGACCGTAGGGGTGGGCTGTGATGCGGTAGGTACGTGGCACGGTGTACCGAATACCCGTTAGGTATCTCGGGAACCCTGTTCACATCGTTCGGGGCCGTATGGGAAACCTCGGCCGGACTCCCTGCGGATGGAACCTGAATAGGCGATAAACCTGGACTGGAGGCTTAGGTGATTAGGTAGGTCGTGGCCGACACCCACGTTGGGCTTCCGCTTGAAGGTTGCCGAGTACATGTCGTGTAAGCAACGATAAGTGGTGAGAGCGTGTATGAAGAAGTACACCCCTGCAGGGTTAACATGATCTATTCGAATAGCCGCGTTCGCGGTAAAGGACTACTTGGTTGCCTATACAGTTCATAGACAAGTAAATGGAAACTACTAAAAGCCTCAAGATAAGTGTGAGTGCCGAGGATGGCTCTTCCGTAGGAAGACGGAGGTGGATCCTCGGTAGTGTATTGAAGTGGTGAATAGTGGACTCGTGTGCGCAAAACTATTTCAAGCTGGAGTATCGTAGGATAGCCTAGCCAAGAGTCAAAGCTGGCTTGCTGCAATAACTCCACCAACCCTTCTTGATACTATGCATGTATGTAGGATCTGATGTAAGTCTTGCTGAGTACCTTTGTACTCATGTTGCTATAATCTACATTTTTACAGAAGACGCTGCAACCCCTTCTGATGGGTTCTATGTAGACGTTGACATCAACGAGTAGGCTAAAGACCCAGGTGGTGACCCTGAACTTGTGGAGGACCACGTAGTATAGCTAGGCTTTCCAAGCCTCTTTTATTTTACTAGTTGTCTGTACTCAGACAAGTTACTTCCGTTGTTGGCTTGTATGACTGTATGACTTGTATGTTGGGTCGCGAGACCCGTACCTTTGTGTATGGTATGTATGGCTCCCTGAGCCTTAAATAAAGTACTTGTGTCATAGAGTCATGTTGTGATGCTTCGTTGTATTTGCACATATCGAGCATATTGTGTGTATGATTGAAATGCTTGGTATGTGTGGGATCTGACTATCTAGTTGTTTATCTTTAGTAGCCTCTCTTACCGGGAAATGTCTCCTAGTGTTACCGCTGAGCCATGGTAGCTTGCTACTGCTCTGGAACACTTAGGCTGGCCGGCATGTGTCCTTCTTCGTTCCTGTGTCTGTCCCTTCGGGGAAATGTCACGCTTTGAGTACCGGAGTCCTGTTAGCCCGCTACAGCCCGGTTTACCGGAGTCCTGCTAGCCCAGTGCTACAGCCCGGACCCACTTGCTGATGACCGACACGTTCGAAGCTGGGTCATGGATGCCTGTCCCTGTAAGTCTGTGCCACTTTGGGTTTACGACTAGTCATGTCAGCCCGGGCTCCTTATCATATGGATGCTAGCGACACTATCATATACGTGAGCCAAAAGGCGCAAACGGTCCCGGGCAAAGGTAAGACGACACCCGTGGGGATACCGTGCGTGAGGCCGCAAAGTGATATGAGGTGTTACCGGCTAGATCGATGTGACATCGAGTCGGGGTCCTGACATTTGCCTTCTTGATACTATGCATGTATGTAGGATCTGATGTAAGTCTTGCTGAGTACCTTTGTACTCATGTTGCTATAATCTACATTTTTACAGAAGACGCTGCAACCCCTTCTGATGGGTTCTATGTAGACGTTGACATCAACGAGTAGGCTAAGACCCAGGTGGTGACCCTGAACTTGTGGAGGACCACGTAGTATAGCTAGGCTTTCCAAGCCTCTTTTATTTTACTAGTTGTCTGTACTCAGACAAGTTACTTCCGCTGCTGGTTTGTATGACTGTATGACTTGTATGTGGGGTCGTGAGACCCGTACCTTTGTGTATGTTATGTATGGCTCACTGAGCCTTAAATAAAGTACTTGTGTCATAGAGTCATGTTGTGATGCTTCGTTGTATTTGCACATATCGAGCATATTGTGTGTATGATTGAAATGCTTGGTATGTGTGGGATCTGACCATCTAGTTGTTTATCTTTAGTAGCCTCTCTTACCGGGAAATGTCTCCTAGTGTTACCGCTGAGCCATGGTAGCTTGCTACTGCTCTGGAACACTTAGGCTGGCCGGCATGTGTCCTTCTTCGTTCCTGTGTCTGTCCCTTCGGGGAAATGTCACGCTCTGAGTACCGGAGTCCTGTTAGCCCGCTACAGCCCGGTTTACCGGAGTCCTGCTAGCCCAGTGCTACAGCCCGGACCCACTTGCTGATGACCGACACGTTCGAAGCTGGGTCATGAATGCCTGTCCCTGTAAGTCTGTGCCACTTTGGGTTTACGACTAGTCATGTCAGCCCGGGCTCTTTATCATATGGATGCTAGCGACACTATCATATACGTGAGCCAAAAGGCGCAAACGGTCCCGGGAAAAGGTAAGACGACACCCGTGGGGATACCGTGCGTGAGGCCGCAAAGTGATATGAGGTGTTACCAGCTAGATCGATGTGACATCGAGTCGGGGTCCTGACAGTAGGGTTGCCAGGCGCGAGCCGGTGGCGACGAAACTGGTGGAGGTGCAACCACCATGCAATCACCACCCCGAAGGCCAAGATCGCCGACTCGTCGGATCCACCTCGACAGCGACTCCACCGCATCGTCGGATCCACGAGCTCGTCGCGATCAGCGCCAAGTTCTTCACGATCGACAACAAGAAGACGCTCGTACTCGCATCGAGCGCCGAAGAGAAGCGCGACGTCAATCCGACAAACGCGCTGGACCTTCTGTTGACATGCATGCGCCAGGGGAACCAGGCGATCTGCCGTACGCGGTAGGTTGCCCTGCGTTCACTCGTGAGCTGCGGCAAGTCCAATGGCCCAGCACGAAGAACTTCAAGCCAGACGTACCGGAGAAGTACGACGGCAAGACGCATCCGTTGGAGTTCCTCAGCATCTACACCATTGCGGTGCAGGCTGCGGGGGGACGGGATGACAAGATCCTTGCCAACTACTTCCCCTGGTGCTCAAGCCCAACGTCAGATCCTGGCTCATGCACTTGTTGGACAACTCCATATCCTCTTGGGCCGATCTATGCCATTAGTTTGTCGGCGCCTTCACAGGCGGCCACAAGCCTCATGGCCAAGAGAGTGACCTTCGTCTGCTCGCCCAGAAGGAAGGAGAGCCCCTACACAAGTACATTCAGAGATTCAGCAGCGTACAGCACAACATCCCTGATGTCCACCCTGCCGCGGTAATTAGCGCGTTCCATCAGAACGTGCGGAATCGCATGATGAGGGAGGAGATGACGATGTGCAAGATCAGAGACAAAGTGTGCACGTGCTGAGGAGGGGAGGAGACTCCCCGGAGAGAACATAGGAGCAGGAGGATCTGACAGTGAGGATGCAGCCCCGGCAAGGAAAAACCGGCGGCGAAACAACAGGAGGAAGAAACGAAAAGAGGTGCTAGTCGTCGAGCAGTCCGGCAACGGTGGTGGCGCCAAGAAAGCCAAAGCTGGTGACTCCGGCGAGGTGATTACCGCAGAGGCTGTGGCGGTCGCCGACAAGCAGGGCAGCGCCAACAAACAGTATTGCAAGATCCACCGCACCAAGGGCCACAATCTTCAGAGCTGCAAGAAAGTCATGCAGCTTGTTGAGCAACAGAAAGCTGAATACGAGCGGCGCGACAAGGAGAAAGCCCAGGAAGGTGCTGGAGGATCTGGCAAGAAACGTCCCGGCCGAGGAGGACGTCGCGGCAAGGCCAAGCAGCGGCAAGGAGATAGACCTCCTCGCGGCCGCGACAAGGATGAAGATGACGACGACGATGAAGACATGGATGATGAGGAGACTGATGAGCAGGAGTTCTAGAAAGCCACAAAGGTCCTGTGCATTGACGGCGGCGCTTCTCTACATACTTCGCACCGCCAGCTCAAGCAGTGGGTGTGGGAAGTTAATGCAGCAGAACCACCCGTCGAGTCACGCAAGCCTCTGAAATGGTCTAGCACGCCTATCATCTTTGATATTGAGGACCACCCTGATCGCATAACTGCGGTCGGGTGCTTGCTGATGTTGGTTTCACCAACTATCCGCAACCTCAAGGTCACTAAGATGTTAGTTGACGGCGGGGCCGGCTTGAACCTGATCTACTCCGCGGTGCTCCAGAAACTCCAGATCCCTGACAGCGAGCTCGAAGAAACCGGTACGTTCCAAGGAATCAATCCGGGAAGGAGCAAGCCAAAGGGAAAGATCACGTTGCCAGTAACATTTGGCAGCGAGTTGAACTTCAGGACTGAGAGGGTTACTTTTGACGTTGCTGACTTTCCATTGCCTTACAATGGGATACTTGGCCGTCCAGCACTCGCCAAATTCATGGCAGCCTCTCACTATGCCTACAACACGCTGAAGATGCCAGGCCCGATAAGTGTCATCTCTGTCCCTGGCGACAAGAAGAATGCTCTTATCTGCGCCGACAAGATCTACCGAGAAGCAGCAGCCGCAACAGATCGCAAATCACTTGCCGCTGAAGCTCCCGGGGGGAAGAAGAAGACCAAGTCCGGCAAGAGTTCTGATGCCCACTCCGGCAAGCGCACCTCTTCGGAGTGCTGCGCTACCGTCGAGGATGCACCATCGAGCTCCACCGGCAAGTGTAAGAAGGCAATGGCAGCTCCACCTGAAACCAAGAAGGTTTCCGCCAAGGAGGACGGCAATGGTGGTACCTTCACCATCAGTGCCACTCTCGACCCTAAATAGGAAAGCGCGCTCGTTGCTTTCCTGCGGGCGAACGTCGACGTGTTTGTGTGGCAACCGTCTGACATCCCCGGTGTTCCCAGGAAAGTAATTGAGCACCACCTTGCCGTCTGTCCTCATGCGCGGCCCGTCAAGCAGAAAGTCAGGAAACAGGCAGTGGAGCAGCAAGAGTTCATCGCAGAAGAAATCAAGAAGTTGGAAGCAGCAGGCCTTGTCAGAGGAGTGCTCCATCCCACGTGGTTGGCCAATCCTGTTGTCATGCGCAAGGCTAACGGGAAATGGAGGCTTTGTATCGACTTTACCGATGTCAATAAAGCTTGTCCCAAAGACCCATTTCCTTTGCCACGCATCGACCAGATTGTTGACTCCACGGCCGGATGTGATTTGCTGTCATTTCTTGATGCATACTCAGGATACCATCAGATCTTCATGGCAGAAGAGGATGAGGAGACGACCGCATTCATCACCCCGTGTGGCACGTACTGTTTCGTACGAATGCCTTTCGGTTTGAAGAATGCTGGTTCAACATTTGCAAGGGTAGTCCACCACGCTTTTGAGCCACAAATGCACAGAAATGTGGAAGCCTACATGGATGATATACTGATCAAGAGCAAGGACAGGGCGACCCTGATTCAAGATTTAGACGAGACATTTGCAAATCTGCGCAAGATCAACCTCAAGCTTAACCCCGAGAAGTGAGTGTTTGGAGTCCCTTCCGGCAAGCTTCTCGGGTTCTTCGTGTCTCAGCGGGGAATTGAAGCCAATCCCGACAAGATCAAGGCCATTGAGCAGATTAAAGCACCAAAGCGCGTCAAGGATGTACGAAGGCTTGCCGGTTGCGTGGCTGCTCTCAGCAGGTTTATCTCTAGATCTGCTGAGCGCGCCCTGCCATTTTTCAAAATATTGAAAAAGGCAGGTCCAATGAAATGGACTCCGGAGGCGGAGGCTGCGCCGCAGGACTTGAAGAGATACCTTTCCTCCACTCCAACACTTGTCGCACCTAAGCCACAAGAAAAGTTGCTGCTGTATATAGCGGCAACCAATCAAGTGGTTAGTGCTGCATTAGTGGCGGAGAGGGAGGCAGATGATGAGCCGGCAACCACGGCAGACGCATCCAGCGACAAGCAGGGGGCTTCGCCGACAAGCTCTGGTCCCGACAAGGATGGATCTGCGCAGGAGCATGATAAGATGCAGAAGAGAATGGTGCAGCGCCCAGTTTACTTTGTCAGTTCCCTTCTGTAGGGGGCTAGGTCAAGGTACTCTGGTGTGCAGAAATTGCTTTTTGGCCTTCTCATGGCCTCGAGAAAGTTGTGCCATTACTTCCAAGCACATGAGATCATAGTCGTCACTCGTTTTCCGCTGAAGAGGATACTGCAAAATCCAGAAGCAACAGGCAGGATTGTCGAGTGGGCACTGGAACTGTCAAGCTTTGGCATAAAGTTTGAGAGTACTTCAACTATCCAAAGCAGAGCATTGGTAGAGTTCATAGCAGAGTGGACGCCAACACAAGATGAAGAAATTCCAGAGACGAGCATCCCCGTTAAGGAGGCGAGCAAAGAGTGGCTGATGTACTTTGATGGTGCCTTCTCGCTGCAAGGCGCCGGAGCGGGTGTGCTGCTTGTCGCACCCACCGGAGAGCACCTCAAGTACGTAGTCGAGATGCACTTTCCCAAGGAGCAAGCAACCAACAATACTGCAAAGTATGAAGGGTTGCTTGCCGGTCTGAGGATCGCAGCAGACCTTGGGATCAAGAAGCTCATTGTCAGGGGTGACTCACAGCTTGTCGTCCGCCAAGTGAACAAGAATTATCAGAGTCCGTTGATGGAAGCATATGTTGATGAAGTGAGAAAGCTGGAAGAGCACTTTGACGGCCTACAGATGGAGCATGTTCCGAGAGCTCAGAATGACATTGCTGATGGCCTGTCGAAGTGCGCCGCACTAAAGTTGCCTGTGGAACCAGGGATCTTTGTGCTCAAGCTGACTCAACCGTCCGTAACGCCATCAACTGGACAGAACAAGAAGAGGAAGTTGATTTCTTGTGACTATTTTCCGGCAGAGCTCCCTGAAGCCGCCGCCAAGAAAGTCCCCAAGATCAGCACCAAGAGTGCTGAGGAGCAGTCTGCTCCGGCAAGCCTTATGGTTTGTTCCGTAGTAGCAGACGCTCCCGACAAGCTTTGCTCCGGCAAGCTTGCCGGGGAACATCAAGCTCCGGCTGAGCCGCAGGTTCTCGCCGTGGAAGCGGATGTTCCCGCAGCAGCAGATGTGCCTTTAGTCCTTGTTGTCGAGCCACAAGCTCCAGCATGAGCACAGCAGATTGTCCATTTCCTCCAGACAGGAGAACTTCCCAAAGAGCAAGAAGAAGCGGAAAAAGTAGCCCGGCAGTCAAGTATGTACCAGTTTGTTGACAGCACACTGTACAGAAGAAGACTCAACGGTGTGAAATTGAAGTTCGTTTGCCGGGAAGACGGACAAAAGCTGTTGGCAGAGATACACGGAGGCATATGTGGTCACCACATTGGCGCAACAGCACTTGCCGGCAAAGCGTTCCGGCAAGGTTTCTTTTGGCCGACAGCCCTCCAGGATGCAACTGCACAAGTAACCAAGTGTGAAGCGTGCCAGTTCCATTCCAAACAGATACACTAGCCAGCTCAAGCTCTCCAGACGATCCCTTTATCCTGGCCATTTTCGTTCTGGGGGCTCGACATCCTCGGCCCCTTTCCCCGAGCTGTCGGGGGCTTTGAGTACTTGTACGTTGCAATCGACAAGTTCACAAAGTGGCCGGAAGTGGAACCAGTGAGGAAGGTGACAGCATAGTCAGCAGTCAAGTTCTTCAGGTTGATTTTTTGCCGTTTCGGGATCCCTAACAGGATCATCACCGACAACGGCACACAATTCACGAGCCACACCTTCATGCAGTACGTCCAAGATCTTGGCGCCAAGATCTGCTTCGCTTCTGTTGCTCATCCGAGAAGCAACGGTCAAGCGGAGAGGGCAAATGCTGAAGTGCTGCGCGGGCTCAAGACCAGAACTTTCGATAGGCTGCACAAGTGTGAAAGAAACTGGATCGAGGAGCTGCCGGTGGTTCTTTGGTCGATCAGGACGACGCCAAATCGAGCCACTGGCCAGACGCCTTTCGCTCTAGTCTATGGAGCAGAGGCAGTTCTCCCCACGGAACTCGTATACGGGTCACCTCGAGTGCTCGCTTATGATGAGCTTGAGCAAGAGCAGCTGCGACAAGATGATGCGCTGCTCCTTGAGGAAGATCGTCTTCAGGCTGCTGTACGAGTTGCTCGATACCAGCAAGCTTTGTGCCGCTACCATAGCCGCAAAGTTAATGCCAGAAGCTTCAAGGAAGGCGACCTTGTTCTTCGGCGCGTTCAGTCCGCCAAGAATTCCAACAAGTTGACGTCGAAGTGGGAAGGCCCTTACCGGGTGAAACGAGTCACTAGGCCTGGCGCTGTCTGCCTTGAGACCGAAGATGGCATTCCGGTGAGCAACTCCTGGAACATTGAGCATCTTCGTAAGTTTTACCCGTAGGGCGCGGTTGCCGGAACCCGTTCCGGCAACCACCTTTTGTATAAGTCTTGCCGAGGTTGCATGTAATCCTTTGTACAAAGTCGGGCGTAGATCCCGTGCATAAGTAAAGCTCATGTGCTCCGCACATCTTATCAATTCCATGCATTATATTCTTTTTCTTGCATGTGTTATTTGACACTTTGTGCAACACCAATCCCCGGTAAGCAATAACGAGCCGTAAGGCTCCATATCGTTATTTTCTCTTCTTTCTTTTTCTCAAAGGAAGGAAGATTCCCTCGCGCACAAGTTTGCCGGGGGGGAGGAGAAGATAATGATGTGGAATAGGCGTCGTTCAAGAAAGTTTCGCCTTGACGGAAACCTTGCCGGGAAGCAAACGACAGAAAAGCTAAGTTGCCAAAGTTTGAGCAATTAGTTTTAATTTTTAAGCTATCTTCCTCGAACGACCGTGCTTTGTATGGAAAACCTGTGCGCGGAGGAACCAACTCGTAGCTAGTTGCGCCCTTACTTTGTTTCGAGTCCGCTCAACAACTTAAGTGTGCTGCAACCAGTCACGACAAGGTTTCTTGTCGGAAGCGGCACCGCCAGCAAGCTGCTAACGTCCTGCACTCAGCGCTCGCGACTCGGGTGCCTGCGCCGATAAGTTCTCTAAAAGCGTAGGGTAAAAACATACAAAGGAAGGAATCTAGTAAAGGAAATAACGTAGTAATCGATACTAGAAATAGAGTTATATTACAAAATAACTTGTCACAGCTCTAATAGATTGCTCTTATAATATGACTAGCAGCGACAAGGAGAAAGAGAAAACGGGCGGCCTAGTCTACGCGATCACCCTCAACCCTCTTGATCTCGCTCACCTTGTCCACAATGGGTGCGACAAGAGCCTTGAGCGCATCCAGATCGGCGTCAAGCGGCAAGGACCTGAGGATGTTGGTGAGGTTGAGGCCTGGGTTGCGGAAGGCCACCTTCATCAGCACCTTCTGGAGAGCCCCCGCGCAAATCCTGCGCGACTCGTCGGCCAGCTGCTTTGGGATCCTCTATCGGAGTCGCTGGAGTGCCGTCGCCATGCCCTTGAAGAACAGGCTGAGCTTGGCGCTGGGTTGGAGATGCTCGTCGGAGGGATACCCAAATTCCTCCATCCCCAGCTGCGCCAGCTCCCCGTCGATGACTGCGGCGATATTCACCAGACCCTCGGTCCAGTGCTCCACAGTCTCTCTAAATGAGTTTTGGGTAACGGCGATGCTCGCTAGCAGCGCCTTGTCGGCCTTGATCTTCTCCGACAAGGTCACCTCTCGCTCCTTGGCGCCGTCCAGCGTCTGAGTCAGCGTAGCCAGCTTCAACTCGAGATCCGCGTTGGAGTCCTTGGCGGTGCTGAGCTCCTTGTTCCTCTTAGCGAGAAGACCCTGCAGCTCTCCATGGGCAGCAGCATCCTTCTCGTGCTCACGCTTGAGCGCGGCAAGCTCCTCGCCGCTCTTCCTGATATTGGCCTCCAGCTGCGCCACCTTCGCCTCCAGCTCTTTCTTGGCGGCCTCAGCAGCTACGGCAGCGTCCTTTGCTTCCTTGAGCGCCCCGCCAATCGCTTGCTCGCGCTCGGCGAGCTCCTCTTCGTGGCTGTCAAGGTTGACCTTCCGCTGCGCCAACTCTCCCTCCTGCGCAGATAGCTTCTCGGCAGCAAGCCGCTGCTGCTCTTCAACCTCAGCCTTCGCGAGGAGGAAAGCTTTCCTCTCCTCGGCGACTTGCTCCCGCTCCTCTGTCAAGCTCCGGAGAGTTTCCTGCCTAAGACCCGGGAGCTCCTCCGCGCGCTTCTCGATGTCGACTCCCGCCCTTGCGACGAGTGCTTCTCGGGATGCCAGCTTGGTTTGTTGGGCGCGGTAGAGCGACAGCAGCTTCCGCAGCAGCGGCACCTCCTCAGACTCCTCGCTGCTGCTGCTTGGTGCATCGACCAGCGCCAGCCCAGCGGAGGGGAGCACCTCCTCGTCAAAAGCTTCTCCTTCGACTGACGCCCTGGAGCTCGATGCCCAGGGAAGCTTGATGAAGATACCGTCGCCGGCCTTCAAGTAGGCGCCGGGCTGGGGCTCTTCGGAGCCTGGATCCGCGGCAGCGGCGGAGGGATCGGCGGTCGGTGCAGCGCCTGGCGCTCCTGCGGCCTTAGGGCCGTCAGTGCGATCGCCCGACCCCTCGCCAGCTTTTGCGGCGGCAGCCTTGGCGGCCTCTTCACCGGCGGGCTCATCAGCACCGGCCCCTTCTTCGTTGGCGGCGGCGTCGTCGTTGCTGCCACGCGCGCCATCCTCGCCGGTGTCCTCAGTCTCCATTGGCTCCGCAGCAGATGGATCTGAAGAACGAAGAAGGGAGAAAAATCAAGCAAAAATCCAAGAAAGGGAATTCAGAAGAAGAAGAACCCAAGGGAAGATTTCAGGCAAGAAGATTACCTGTACTAGGATCTGCGGTCGCGGTCTCAACCGCCGGAGGATCACTGGTGCCGTCCCTTGCCGGAGAACTGTCCCTTGCCGGGGCGTTCTCCCTTGCCGGAGAGCGCTCCTTTGCCGGGGACTCCTCCCTTGGCGGCGTAGTCGAAGCAGATGACACTTCGGGGGCGGCTTCCGGGCCCTCCTGGTGAGGCTGTTCTGCTCCTACACAAATCAACAAGCAAGATATCAGTAGAGAAAAGAGCACCCATGCGCGCCCGACAGCAGGAAGTAAAACTACAAACTTACGCTGGGGGCTGCGCTGGGGGCTGCTTTGGGGAGTGGCTGTAGGGTCCATCAAGGTGGTCTCAGACACACCCCCTGCTGACACGGTGGGATCATCTTTGATGACAATCACCGAGGCCTTGGCTCTCTTCGACGCTCTCTGGGCCAGCGTCCTGAAAAGGAATGGGTTCAGATTGAAGCAAGTCAGAGACAAGATAAAAGCAACAAGATTGGAGAACTACAAGAACGCCAAAGAAACTTACTCTTCTTCCTCCTCGTCGGAGCTGAGCGCGGAGAGATCGAAGTCCGGCTCCCCTCCGGTGCGGCGAGGCGGAGGAGTAGGATCCCTTGCCCGCTTGGCAGGGGCGGTGGCGGTGGACCGGGAAGATCCCGCTCCAGTTGCCGCAGCAGCGTGAGGCGCTCCCGCGGCAACATTGCTTGCCGCGGTAGAGCGTGTCGCACGGCTTGGCGGCTGTTGGCTCATTTGCCGCCCTGCTACGTCCCCGGCCCTGCGGAGACGCCTTCTTGGCGGGGCCGGGGGCTCCGCCTGCGGCAAGCTATCTGAAGGCTCGGGCTCTTCCTCGCCGGCCTCGCTCGGCTCAGCTTCAGGGCCGGCAAGATCTTCCTCACCGGCAAACTCCTCGCGCTCGGCAAGGCTTGACGCCTCTGGCACCTCTGCCTCCTCTACGGTGAACCCGAACGCGCTCGTGGCAGCTGCTACCGCAGCCTCTTCCGCCCTAGTGGCGATGCGCTGCAGCTCCGCGTCGGTAGTGTCGCGGGTGAGGCTCTTCTGTTCGTCGGCGCGGACCGGCACTTCTACCAAGTCGTCAAAGAACGCTTGTACGACATCATTCGCAGGTTCTTGCCAAGTTGGGGCGATTCCGTGCGAATCGCACAACGGCATCATTGCGCCGATCCGGTCAAGCGACGAATTGTTGCACAACGGAACGACGCTCCTCGGCAGCGTGAATGGATGTTGGGGATCTCGTTTGAACAACTCCAGGAGCATCGCATCCAGCTCCAGGACGGTGAAGTTGAAGTTGAGGCCCGGGCGCAGCCTCATGATATCCGCTGAGTTCTTGAACTCCCAGGCGGGTCTCCCCCTCTCCTGCAGGGGGGCGATGCAGCAGCGAAGGAAATCTGCGCCAACGGTGCATACGGTGAGCCCGGCAAGCCTAAGGAGAAGGATCCAGGTGACGGCAATCTTCAGCCTGTCGTCCTCCGGGGCCACATTGCTCCAATCGTTGCCGCGCACTATTGGGGCTTGGCATAGGGCAGTGAACGGCTACGGATTCTCCTCGACTATCCAGCACCACTCCGCTCTCCTCTCCTCCCACTTGCCGCGGAGCTCCCCCTCCAGATACGCCTCCTTCTTGCCGACTCTCGAGATCCAGGCGATCCCTCCGGCAAGCGGCTCTCCTCTCTCGACCCGAGGCATAAAGAAATGGCGGAAAAGGGCTACATTTGGGTGGACTCCGACAAAGTTTTCGCACAAATGTGCGAAAACTGCCATGGTCAGAACGGCGTTGGGGGTGAAGTCAAGGAGGCGGAACCCATAGGTGTTCATGATGTCGCAGAAGAAATCAAAAAAGGGCGGGCAGAGCCCGCAGTAGAAGAACAATGCGAAGAACGGGTACCCGCTTGGAGCCAGTTCCGAAGCTGCAACCGGGAGTACCCTCGTGCGCGGATGCGCACGCGTCTCCGTCGACCAGAAGAGGTAGTAGTACTCCCTCAGCTCCTGCACACCGAGCTGAGGGGGGAAGAGGGCCCGCTCCTTCCGCAGCGCCGCGAGCCGCTGCGCCTCGGCCGACTTCACGCCCTTCCCCTTGTCGGCTTTTGGAGCCATGGCGGAGGTGGTGGGGGAGATCGGCGGCAGTGGTGATGCTGGTGGCAATGGGGAGTGGAGCGCTGCTCTCTTTCTGCTTCGAGAAGAAGGGGGGAGCGGCGGAGATTTCTGGAGTTGGAGCAACAAACGGCAAGATGGGCGAACTGCCCCTGTTTCCCCTACTTATAAAGAGGGAGTGGGCGGACGTTTCGCCCTTCCGAATAAAAAAACCACCCACAATCTCTCCCACGACGCCGCATTCAACGCGTGCTGT
Organism: Triticum aestivum; assembly: GCF_018294505.1. Lineage (NCBI taxonomy): Eukaryota > Viridiplantae > Streptophyta > Magnoliopsida > Poales > Poaceae > Triticum > Triticum aestivum. The sequence goes on along the minus strand of NC_057798.1, from coordinate 507,158,258 downwards.
TAGGGGAGGGCGCGGTGGATACGGAACAAGATTCGGCGTAACCCAGGCCGCGTGTGCCCGTGCCCTGTTTTGGGCCTGGCCCAACAGCGCTCGGCACCCTGTATGACCCAGGCCCGGGGGCTCCTGTCGGTGTACTAGAATAGGGGTACCCTAGTACCCCGAACTTGTGCACGGGCAGTTGCAACACCCCGTGGCAAGGCTTGCCGGGCGACCGCCAAGATCCTCCGTGGTTCCTTTGGAGCCATTCAAGAACAAAGTATTTAAGCCCAGGAGACAAGGCCCCAGCAAGAGGAGCTTGCCGGGAAGGCCAACCAAGGCATTTCAAGGAACTTGCTGCGACGCGCCGCGCGTCCCGGCAAGGCCCGATGAGCGACAAGCTCCCGGACCCGACAAGACAACGACCGCGGCAAGGCACTTGCCGCAACAAGCGGCCACTTTGTGCCCACGCTCCAGCGCATCCACCAACGTGTCGCTCTGGGGGCCTTTCCAGGCGCGCGTGGCAGGAGGCTGTGCAGCCAGCGGTGCGCGGTGGCATGCGAAGCTGACAAGATTGCCATCGTGGCGAGCGGTGGCGCCCCTGACACTCCTTTTCTGCACTGTTTGGGCTACACAGAAGGGCATTTAATGCCCTTGTCCCCTGCCGTCAGGGTTAGGTAGGAAACACTGTACAGGCAGTTGTACCAACCACTCCTCTTTTTACACTTCTACCCTTCTCTGTGTTGCCACCTGTCGGTGACCCCTTTAGCATATAAAAGGAGGCCCACGCGCAACGTAGAGGGGGTTCAGATCATTCGGAAGCCAGAAAAACACTTAGCTCTCTCTCGAGCAAGAACACAATACAATCAAACAAGCAGCAGTAGGAGTATTATCTCTCCGGAGAGCTCCGAAGCTGGGTAAACTGCTCGCGTGCTTCGCCTCGATCTGCTCTTCGTGCGACCTCCGCCCCCCGCCGAACCGAAAGGGGCTCGGTCCGCCGGTCCCATAGGTGTTCGTGGATCAGTTTCCCTGACAACTTATTAAAATATATATGGCTTAAGGCCATCTAAAAACGATAACAGCGGAAGACTTGGAAGATAAGCGAGTCCATCAACTCCAACGGCATCACTGAGTATAGAACCACGACCTAAAAGCACCTTACTCGTCGTCTGAAATGTCTGCAACATGAAACGTTGCAGCCCGAAAACGGGTCAGCACATGGAATATGCTGGCAATGTAACACATAGAGAATAACAATGGAATAAGCTACACTACATGCAATTTGGATGGTGTAAAAGCTCTATGGTTACAGTTTTGCATAAAGCCAATTATTCCCTACTGCAAAGGAATAAATTTATTTAACTATCATGGTGGTTGTTAAACATTGAGAATGGTTGACAGCATTCTCAATCCCAATTAAAAGTACTCATTAAACCCAACAATATTAAATTAGAGTAACATGATGAGATTCACATGATATCCAGGTACTAGATACTCAAAACGTCCATAACCGGGGACACGGCTAATCATGATTAGTTTATACACTCTGTAGAGGCTTGCGCACTTTCCCCCACAAGACTCGATCGCCTCCGTTTGATTCCTCGCACTACATGATGTTTGAGAAACGGATGACGGAGACATAGTCTTTCGGAAGCACTAGCACCTTACATGTGGGTAGACCGGTACACCTACTTTCCCCTACATCTGCTAGTCTACCCGTAAGAGTTCGCACAACTTAATCAACTATGCCAGAGCCCGTAATGGCTTGTGGCTGCACACAGAAGTTTCTAGTTTGAATAATCTCATGATCCCTTTGAGCCTGGGTGGCGGTCCGAAGAAATACAGGCAAGTCCTGATAGAAACCAGGTGCCTCAATCCACCCATATGTGTGTTTAAGTTGCCACCTTAAATAAACCATTAAATAACAATCTCACATCTATCATGGATACACTCACCCAATCCACGTCTACTAGCATAGCATGACATAATAAGCAAACGTAGAAGTAACTCCCAAGGGTTTGATAATAAAACAGGTAATAGGTACTACCTCAATCTACTTCCCAAAACCCACAATTTAATTATATCCTAATCATGCAAGTGTTTGAGGATTGATCTAATGCATAAAAACTGGGTAGTAGAAAAGGTATGATCAAAGTGTTACTTGCCTTGCTGATGATCCGCAAAACCTAGAGACTCGAAGTAACAGGCAGCGCGCTCCGGGTATTCTATCGCAGACGAACAAACAAACAAACATACAATAAGTAATCATCTAATGCACTGGTAAAACTCGAATAAAAGATCTAACCAGAATGTTCAACTTAAGAACTCCGGTTTGCAAAAAGAACCAAATCAAACAAAGCAACGAAAGTCAAACGGCGAAAGAAAACAGCTTCGTTTTACTAATCTGGATCTAAGTCAAATTTTACAAAAGCAAAAACTTGTTTAAGTTGATTATTCAGAAAGAGGGTTTCGAGACGAAACTCCAGGCGCTTGAATCGTCTGATTCCGATAAACGAGCGAAAAGTTATACTAAACCGAAAATCGGATCAGGAATCTCGATCAGAAAATCGCGGATTAAATCCGAGAAAAAGAAAAATGACGAACAGGCTGACGAACGAACGTTCATTGACTAAACAGATCTGATGAGTACGTTCGTTAAAACGAACGAACGAGCGAACGCTCGCTATTTAACCGAACCGAAAAAAATAAAACCGATCTAACGAAAAACCAAAAAAAACCAGAGAAAAACCCGCTCGGTTTTTATAAAAA
>NC_057798.1:507016501-507155181 GCF_018294505.1 Triticum aestivum | reverse complement strand
GGCGGCGGCGGCTGGCGGCTAGGGTTAGGGTTTGGCGCGGGTGTTGGCCGGCGGCGGCTGCGGGCTCGCGGGGCCGGGCGGCTGGGCCTGGGGGGGCTCGGGGCGGCACTATTTAAAGGCGCCCCGGGCGGAGTCCCGCTCGGGCACGGCCCGTAGGTCGGTTGCGTTTTTCTTAAATAATTCCGCACAGGAGAAAAATAAAAAGAAATACTAAACGAACTCCAAAAATCCCGAAATAAATTTTCCCCGGCTTCTAAAATCAAGCCGGACAAGATGAACATTTATTTGGGGCTTAAATGCAATTTTGAAAAACGCACATTTTTCCTAAATTCAAATAAAAGGCGAAAAACTCCAAAATAAATCTTATTTGACTTTTTTATTAAATCTTCATTATTTCTTTATTTTGGGAAAGTCATTTTATTCCCTCTCTGAATTTTTGGTAGTAGAAATAATTGAAGATAAAATAAATAAAATCAATGATCCTATTTACAAAATTTGAGAAAAACTCAAATAAGAAAATAACGAAATCCCCAACTCTCTCCGTGGCTCCTTGAGTTGCATAGAATTTCTAGGGTCGAGCCAAAGATGCAACAAAAATATGATATGCAATGATGATCTATGTATAACATTCCAAATTGAAAATTTGGGATGTTACAAACCTACCCTCCTTAAGATGAATCTCGCCCTCGAGATTCGGGTTGGCTAGCAAATAGGTGAGGGTGGTCCTTGAGCAGATCTTCCTCTCGCTCCCAGGTGGCTTCCTCCTTGGTGTGGTGGCTCCACTGAACTTTGGAAAACTTGATAACCTTACTGCGGGTAACTCGACTGGCATAATCCAGAATTTTAACTGGTTTCTCTTCATAAGTCAAATCATCCTTCAACTGAATTGCTTCCAGTGGCATATCGACTATTTCTGCATGACACTTCTTCAACTGTGAAACATGGAACACATCGTGAACTCCTGACAATCCCTCGGGTAATTCCAACTTGTACGCTACTTCTCCCATGCGTTCCAAAACCTTGTATGGCCCCACAAAACGTGGTGCTAACTTTCCTTTAACTCCAAAACGCTTAACTCCTCGAAGTGGAGATACTCGAAGATAAACTCTGTCTCCGACTTCGTGTTCTGTCTCCTTGCGTTTCGAATCTGCATAGCTCTTCTGCCTTGACTGAGCTACCTTGAGCCTGTCGCAGATCAACTTTACTTTCTGTTCAGACTCCTTAATCAAATCCGGTCCAAACAACTGGCGGTCTCCAACCTCATCCCACAACAGCGGGGTTCTGCACCTCCTTCCGTACAAGGCTTCAAAAGGGGCCATCTTCAAACTGGATTGATAACTGTTGTTGTAAGAAAACTCCGCATATGGTAAGTTGTCATCCCAACTTGATCCATAATCCAAAACACAAGCTCTAAGCATATCCTCCAAAATCCGATTGACTCGCTCGGTCTATCCATCTGTCTGCGGATGGAAAGCTGTGCTAAACTCCAGCCTGGTTCCCAATGTTTCGTGCAACTGCTTCCAGAACTTTGAGGTGAATTGGGTTCCTCTATCTGATACGATACTCCTCGGAACTCCATGCAAACATACAATCCTTGTCATGTATATCTTAGCCAATTTGGCACCGCTGTAGGTAGTCTTTACTAGGATGAAATGAGCTACCTTCGTAAAACGATCGACTACAACCCAAATCGAGTCATAGCCTGAACAAGTCCTGGGCAATCCCGTGATGAAATCCATGCCTAGTTTGTCCCACTTCCATTCGGGTATAGGCAATGGCTGCAACAATCCGGCTGGCTTTTGATGTTCTGCCTTCACCCTCTGACATACATCACAAACTGCTACATACTCTGCAATATCCTTCTTCATTCCGGTCCACCAGAAAGTTTCCTTCAAATCCAAATACATCTTGGTATTTTCGGGGTGAATCGAATATGGTGAATCATGTGCCTCTTGCAGAATCAACTTCCTGATCATTGGGCACATAAACACGGTGCTCAAATCGTAGGGTATCATACTCATCCTCACGAAATCCCTTAGCCTTTCCTTCGCTCATTTTCTCCTTTCTAGAGGCAACTTCCTTATCTGTCTTTTGAGCTTCTCTGATTTCATCCATCAATGTAGACTGAATCTCCATTGCTACTACATATCCTCTCGGAACTATTTCCAAACATAGATCATGAAGATCCTCGGCTAACTCCTTGGGTATTCCTCCCATAATTAGTATATTGACGTGGCTCTTACGGCTGAACGCGTCTGCTACAACGTTAGCCTTCCCGGGGTAATAATGCAATCTCATATCATAATCCTTAATAAGCTCCAACCATCTCCTCTGCCTGAGATTTAACTCCTTCTGCGTGAAGATGTACTTCAAACTCTTATGATCCGTGTACACCTCACAATGATTTCCAATGAGAAAATGCCTCCATGTTTTCAGTGCGTGCACTACGGCTGCTAACTCCAAATCATGAGTAGCATAATTCAACTCATGAGGCTTAAGCTGTCATGAAGCATACGAAACAACTCTTCCCTCCTGCATAAGCACTGCTCCAAGTCCTCGACGTGAAGCGTCGCAATACACTTCATAATCCTTAGTCTGATCTGGCAGAATTAATACTAGTGAGGTAACCAAACATTTCTTCAACTCCTAGAAACTAGCCTCACACTCCTCAGTCCAAATGAACTTAGTATCCTTCTTCAACAACTCTGTCATAGGCTTCGCAATCTTCGAGAAATTTTCAATAAATCTCCGGTAGTATCCTGCGAGTCCAAGGAAACTCTTGATCTCTCCAACTGTTGTTGGTGCTTCCCAGTTTGTCACAGTGACAACTTTAGTGGGGTCTACGGTAATACCTTCTCCCGATATAACATGTCCGAGAAATCCAACTTCCTTCAACCAAACTCACACTTGCTGAACTTGGCGTATAGCTGATGTTCTCTGAGCTTCTCGAGTACCAAGCGCAAGTGTTCCTTATGTTCCTCTTCATTCTTTGAGTAAACCAAAATATCATCAATGAACACTACGACGAACTTATCCAAAAACTCCATAAACACCTTGTTCATCATGTTCATAAAATAGGCTGGGGCGTTAGTCAGACCAAATGACATAACGGTATACTCATACAGCCCATACCTGGTGGTAAAAGCCGTCTTCGGTATATCTATCTCCCGAATCTTCAACTGATGGTATCCTGATCGCGAATCGATCTTGGAAAACACCTTAGCTCCTTGCAACCGATCAAACAGATCATTGATCATTGGTAGTGGGTACTTGTTCTTGATGGTTACTTCATTCAATCCACGATAATCGACAACCATTCTTAACGATCCATCCTTCTTTTCCACCAGAAGTACTGGCGATCCCCAAGGCGAAGAACTTGGGCGAATAAAACCTTTATCCAACAACTCCTTAATCTGCTTCTTAATTTCCTCCAAATCTTGGGCTGGCATCCTGTACGGTCTCTTGGATATAGGCCTAGTGCCTGGCAGCAGTTCAATTAAGAACTCAATGTCTCTATCCGGTGGCATGCCTGGCAACTCTTCTAGAAATACATCGGAGAAATCCCTTACCACTGGTACTTCCTCCTGCACAACTCCTGATAAGGAATTTACATGTGCTCTTCTCGGCTCATGGCGTGATACGTACTTGATTCTTCTTCCTTCTGGTGTCGTAAGCAAAATCGACTTACTGGCGCAATCAATGTTCCCTCCATACATTGATAGCCAATCCATACCAAGAATTACATCCAAACCTTGGGATTCCCCGGGCGGAGTCCCGCGCGGGCACGGCCCGTAGGTCGGTTGCGTTTTTTTAAATAATTCCGCGTAGAAGAAAAATAAAAAGAAATACTAAACATACTCCAAAAATCCCGAAATAAATTTTCCCCGGCTTCTAAAATCAAGACGGACAAGATGAACATTTATTTGGGGCCTAAATACAATTTTGAAAAACGCACATTTTTCCTAAATTCAAATAAAAGGAGAAAAACTCCAAAATAAATCTTATTTGATTTTTTTATTAAATCTTCATTATTTCTTTATTTTGGGAAAGTCATTTTATTCCCTCTCTGAATTTTTGGTAGTAGAAATAATTGAAGATAAAATAAATAAAATCAATGATCCTATTTTCAAAATTTGAGAAAAACTCAAATAAGAAAATAACAAAATCCCCAACTCTCTCCGTGGGTCCTTGAGTTGCATAGAATTTCTAGGATCGAGCCAAAGATGCAACAAAAATATGATATGCAATGATGATCTATGTATAACATTCCAAATTGAAAATTTGAGATGTTACACTGATGCTCAGGTGGAAGAGGAGGAGGAGGTGGTGGTGGCGGAGCCAGTGAGTTTGACCAACATTGAAACAATGCTACGAAATGATCGTGCATTCTGTGAACTTTCACCTGCAGAAGAAAAACGGTGGGCCCGCATGTTGGAAAAATGCAACGTTGCTGTCACCCCAGGAAATAAGCTGTCAGGATTCTCAGCTATGGTCACCTTTCTTCAGGTGAAGACATCTGAGTGGATGACCAACAAATCATTCGATGCGATGTTGGCTGCTTTCCGCAAATCTTTCCCAGATGTGTCTGAGCTGCCACACACCTACAGTAAAATGAAGAATTTCCTTCGTGCAGTTGGAATTGTTGGAGATATGCCCTAGAGGCAATCATGTATGATGATATTTCCTATGTGTTTATGAATAAAGATAGTCCTTGGACATTATCAATGATGTGTATCAGCAAGTACGTGACTTGTTTGTGGGACTATGCATTGTATGATGACTGTCCTAAAAGGTCCCTAGTCGAAAGGGCTGTGTGGACGCGCAGCCGATTAGACTAGCATATGACATGGTCGATGGCTTGTTCTCACTAGCCATGGAGCATTGGATGCTAACCGGATAATATGGACTTGGAAAGGTCTGGTCGGATTTGACATAGTCGGATCCGAGTTAAGATAAGGTCCGAGTCGGACAGACACAACTATGAGACGCAGCGATATGTCATCTGTGAGTCTCTAGTACAACATACGTTCTATGTCCTAAGACCTGAGCTGACGCATGTACTCGGGATGGTGACAGACTTGCTTTGGGCCGACCAAACGCTACTCCGTGACTGGGTAGTTACAAAGGTAGGTTTCGGGTTTGTCCAGTTCCATGCTGCGAGACATGGTCAAGCAAGATGGGATTTGCCCCTCCGATCAGGAGAGATATACTCTGGGCCCCTCGTGTGATCCGACCAGGATAAGCATGGCCATGCGACAAGGATTATGAGATAATCCGGGTTGTGGTCGGATCACTGGAACGAGAAAGAGGTCGGGCTAGCACAAGGATGACAGTCTCGCCTTGAGCCCGACAACATATATTGTGAGGCAAAGGGAATGAAGTGTGACACGTGTACAGGTTCGCCTAACCAGCTTCATAGTCTGCTTGGTGGTCGGCACGCCTTGCTAGAGGCTGCTACCAACCATGCAGTTCGGAGGTGATCCGAACTGCGACCAAGCTGACTTGAACCTAAGGGGTCGCGCGCTTAAGGGAAGGAACCTACGAGGTCGGATCCAAGGACACTGGTCGGATGTGATCCGAGCTGTATTCGGATTATGGCCGAGTAGACTTGTGGGCTTTAGGGTCCGTGCGAGGCCCAAGTGTTGAGCCTGCGATGGACGCCTATATAAGTGGAGGTGCGGCACACTCATTTGGTTGATCGCTTCAGCGCTGTCACTAGGGTTTGCATGTGTTGTGAATAGCCACCTCCACTCGCCACCGGCTGTGTGATCGGACCTAGCAGTCCACCGCACAGTGTTCCTCCTACACGCGTGGATACCATTAGAGGTGGTGCACTTGCGCCGCTCTGGCGAACTTGTATGTGGGATCAGACGACCGGCTGTTCAAGGGAGATTGGACGAGGAGGAGACGATCCACGCGGACGCGCTGCCCCAACTATTCTTCCGCTGCACGGAACTGTGCGTCTAGTGGTAACGGACTATGACCCATCTCCCGTAGCATGTTCTTGGTTGTTCTGCACGTAGGAGTTTTTTTAATTTGCAGTCGACGCACCCTACAGTAGATCCCAACAGTGGTATCCGAGCCTCTACTATAGGATTTGGATTCAGATCGTATGCATATTAGATATGTGGAGGCGGCAGATGAGATCTGTTGTCGTTGATAAGATCGGCTATGTGCACGGTTGATGTGATCAACTGCACATGGGGATCATTGAGGCTATGTTTCTGTCAATCGGGATCAATGAGGTCGTGACACGATCTACACCTACCTGTCGGTCATCCTCCATCGGGTTAACCAGTGAAACGTAAATCCGAATCGGATTCGCGATGATCGATATGATCGGTCAGATCAGAAAATTCGGCGTGAACGGAGTTCAGATGCGATCTATGATTTCCGAAAACGCCGGGACCGCCGTGTGCGTAGTGCTGTGTATTTCGTACCCGACACACAAACCGGTAGAATGCGATTCTATGCATAACTTTGTTTTGCAGGTTTGATGTGAATAGTATGGCTCATGTGTATGTGATGCATGTGTGTAATTATACATGGCCTGCGTGTCATGTTTGTCAGCCGGCAGGAGCCAAAGTGCTGTCATTATATTGTATAACGACTTGCGTGTCGACTTGTGACTCTATGTAAATTCATTACTAGTTGTAGTAGTTGGATAATAGAGATCGAGTTGGTGGCTTGGCATCCCGGCGTGACAAACAAGATGGAGTTCCTAGATGGTCATCAGAGTCGGAGCCGACCTGGAAGAACGTCCATGAAGGAGCCATACTATTTCACAATATGTGTTTATTTGTGATTGTTATGCTTCTTTGTTTCTATGCATGTTAGAATGGTAGAAAGATCCCTCATGAATATCAAGTAAATTGCCATTCCCGATGTTGCACCTTCGCACGTCAAGTACGTCTAGTAGTGGGCTCATAAAATTGGGGTGCTGCTAGGTGTCCTTGAACTGAAGGGTTCGTGTCGGACACGGACATGCACTGCATCAGGTTAACTTGACAAGGCTATCAAAACGGTTTTGGGCCTTGTGGCAAAGAAGGTTGGGAGCCGGGGTATGAGATACCTTCCCGACCGACAGGAGTCGTATAGAGATACGATTAGCAAGAGTTGCTTACCGGATAGGTATGTTGGCTAGCAGTGATGCTAAAGCTCACTAGTCGCATGCGCTAGTCGGATCCTGAATCACTGAGAGTTTGCGGAGGGATGCTGACTTCAGTGGGAGTATTTCTGTTTAGGCTGAATTACTCTACATAAACACATTGCTTAGTGATTGCATATTTTCTGTTGTAGATCAATGGCACCACCTGCTCAACCCAACTTTGCATTGAAATCAATTCTGGAAAAGGATAAACTGAATGGAACAAACTTTACCACCTGGTATAGAAATCTGAGAATTGTTCTCAAGCATGATAAAAAGGAACATGTTCTAGAGGATCCACTTCCAGAGGAACCTGCCGATAATGCTAATGCCACAACTAAGAATGCCTACCAGAAACTCGTTGATGAATCAACGGAGATCAGCTGTCTGATGCTGGCTTGTATGGAGCCCAATTTGCAACAGCATTTCGAAAATGTTGAGGCTTACGATATGATCGAGAGTCTCAAGAGCATGTTTCAGACACAGGCTAGGACCGAAAGGTTCAACGTCTGGCGATCCTTGATGGATTGCAAGCTGAAGGAAGGTGATCCACTGAGCCCACATGTGATCAAGATGATCGGATATGTGCAAGCTTTGGATCGTTTGGGCTTCCCGCTCTTGGATGAGCTGGCTACTGATGCTGTTCTGGGTTCTCTTCCGCCCAGCTATGGGACGTTCATCTCGAACTATCATATGCATGGCATGGATAAGAAGCTCACTGAATTGCATGGGATGCTCAAAGTGGCAGAGCAGGATATTAAGAAAGGCACGCATCAAGTGTTGATGGTGCAGAAATCGGCTAAGTTCAAGAAGAGTTGGTCCAAGAAAAAGGCTAAGGCAAAGGGCACGGAGACGGTAACCTCCGCCGCTGCGCCAAAGTCTGGACCGGACTCGAAGACCGTTTGCTTTCACTGCAAGGAGACCGGTCACTGGAAGAGGAACTGTAGCAAGTGGCTTGCAGAGCATGGCAAGAAGGCCGGGAATGCTGCTTCAGGCAAAGGTACACTTGTTGCATATGTTATAGACATTTACCTTGCTGACATACCTAGTAGCTCTTGGGTATTTGATACCGGATCGGTTGTTCATATTTGCAACTCGATGCAGGGGCTGGTAAGAACTAGGCATGTGGCACAAGGGGAGATTGACATCAGGGTCGGCAACAAAGCAAGAGTTGCTGCGTTGGAGGTCGGCACGATGCAGCTCCAGCTTCCTTCCGGATTCATTATGGAATTGAATAATTGTTATTACATTCCTGCACTTAGTCGGAACATTATTTCTGCCTCATGTTTGATGAGTCAAGGTTATGAATTCAATTTAAAGGACAATGGTTGTTCGATATTTTTGAATGGTATGTTCCACGGCTATGCACCCATTGTTGATGGGCTATTTATATTGAATCTAGAATAGGAACCGGTCTATAACGTGAATGTCAAGAGGCATAAGCCTAATGAGATAAATCCGACATACTTCTGGCATTGCCGGCTTGGACACATTAGTCTGAAACGCATGAAGAAGCTCCATGATGATGGGCTCCTAACTTCGTCCGACTTCGGGTCATTCGAGACATGTGAATCATGCTTGCTCGGCAAGATGACTAAGTCTCCTTTCGCAAAGAGTTGCGAGAGGGCGTCCGAGCTGTTGGAACTTATACATAGTGATGTGTGTGGTCCAATGAGCACAACTGCCAGAGGTGGCTATCAGTACTTCGTGACTTTTACCGACGACTTGAGTAGATATGGATATATCTATTTGATGAGGCACAAGTCGGAAACTTTTGAAAAGTTCAAAGAGTTTCAGAACGAGGTTGAGAATCAGCTCGGCAAGACTATAAAGCTTCTGCGATCTGATCGTGGAGGTGAGTACATGAGCCAGGAGTTTGATGATCATCTGAAAAGTCGAGGTATAGTACCTCAGCTCACACCTCCGGGTACGCCACAGAGAAACGGCGTGTCAGAACGGAGGAATAGGACCTTGTTGGACATGGTCCGGTCTATGATGAGCAAATCGGATTTACCCTTGTCATTCTGGGGATACGCTCTAGAAACTGCAGCTTTCACACTTAATAGGGTACCATCAAAATCCGTAGACAAGACACCACATGAGATGTGGACCGGGAAGAGTCCCAGTTTGTCTTTTCTAAAGATTTGGGGTTGTGAAGCATTTGTCAAGCGACTTATGTCAGACAAGCTTACACCTAAATCGGATAAATGCATATTCGTGGGATATCCGAGGGAAACCTTGGGATATAGCTTCTACAACCGGGAAGAGAACAAAGTGTTTGTTGCTCGGAACGGGGTTTTCCTTGAGAAAGAGTTTCTTAGTCGGGAGGCTAGTGGGAGGATGGTCCGACTCGAAGAAATTCGAGGACCACTCGGGGATGGCTCGGCTGGTGATGAGATCATACCGGAGTCAGTCAGGGAACCCATAGTGGAAGCGGCACCGGAACCACGGAGGTCAGAAAGATTGCGCAGAGTGCGTGATGTATTGTTGCTAGAAAGTGACGAGCCGGCCACATATGCAAAAGCGATGGTGAGCCCAGATTCCGAGGCATGGCTGGAGGCCATGAGATCCGAGTTAAAGTCCATGGATGAGAATCAAGTCTGGGACTTGGTTGATCCACCGCCTGGCGTAACAGCCATTGGTTGCAAATGGGTCTTTAAGAAGAAAACCGATGTGGATGGAAATGTTCAGATCCACAAAGCTTGACTTGTCGCTAAAGGTTATGGACAAGTTCAAGGAATTGACTACGACGAGACTTACTCGCCAGTAGCGATGCTGAAATCGGTGAGGATCATACTAGCTATAGCTGCATATTTCGATTACGAGATATGGCAGATGGATGTCAAAACGGCTTTCCTTCACGGAAATTTAACCGAGGACGTGTATATGATACAACCCGAGGGTTTTTTCAATCCGACTAGCACTAGTAAGGTATGCAAGCTCAAGAGATCCATTTATGGGTTGAAGCAAGCATCTCAGAGTTGGAACATTCGTTTTGATGAGGTTGTCACTGGTCTCGGTTTCATCAAAAGCGAAGAGGACTCTTGTTTATACAAGAAGTAAAGTGGGAGCTCTATAGTGTTTTTGATCTTGTATGTGGATGACATATTGTTGATCAGGAACAATGTTTCGATGCTAAACTTTGTCAAGGAATCATTGAATGGCAAGTTTTCGATGAAGGACCTTGGTGAGGCAGTCTATATTTTAGGCATTAAGATATATAGAGATAGATCGAGGAGGCTGCTCGGTTTAAGGCAGAGCACATACATAGATAAAGTGTTGAAGTGGTTCAACATGAGTGAGGCGAAGAAAGGGTTCTTTCCACTCTCACATGGTATAAGGCTAAGCGAGACTCAGAGTCCTTCGACATCTGATGAGCGAAGCAGGATGAGTAGGATTCCGTATGCCTCGGCAATCGGATCCATCATGTATGCCATGATATGTACAAGGCCTGATGTTGCTTTTGCAATAAGCCTAACAAGTAGATACCAGGCCAACCCAGGTGAGAGTCACTGGGCAGTGGTGAAGACTATTTTGAAGTACCTGAAAAGGACTAAAGAGATGTTCCTAGTTTATGGAGGTGAGGAAGAGCTCGTCGTAGGGGGTTACGTCCATGCTAGTTTCCAAATCGACAGAGATGATTGTCGATCACAGTCCGAATTCGTGTACGTCCTGAACGGAGGAGCAGTGCACTGGATGAGTTCCAAGCAGGATACGGTGGCCGATTCTACCACAGAAGCCGAATACATTGCGGCTTGTGAAGCTGCAAAGGAAGGTGTTTGGATCCGGCATTTTCTGGATGATCTTGGTATTTTCCCAGTCTCGGTGAAACCATTGGACCTTTATTGTGATAAATCTGGTGCCATCTCACAAGCCAAGGAGCCGAGGAATCACCACAAGGTCAGACATATAGATCGGAAATATCACCTGATACGAAAGATCGTAAAGAATGGTGATCTAGAGTTATGCAAGATTCACACGGATGCAAATGTTGCAGATCCGTTTACTAAGCCGCTTCCACAACCCAAGCATGAGGGGCACGTTAGAGATATGGGCATTCTATGTCTATTTGATTGACTCTAGTGCAAGTGGGAGACTGTTGGAGTTATGCCCTAGAGGCAATCATGTATGATGATATTTCCTATGTGTTTATGAATAAAGATAGTCCTTGGACATTATCAATGATGTGTATCAGCAAGTACGTGACTTGTTTGTGGGACTATGCATTGTATGATGACAGTCCTAAAAGGTCCCTAGTCGAAAGGGCTGTGTGGGCGCGCAGCCGATTAGACTAGCATATGAAACGGTTGATGGCTTGGTCTCACTAGCCATGGAGCATTGGATGCTAACCGGATAATATGGACTTTGAAAGGTCTTATCGGATTCGACATAGTCGGATCAGAGTCGAGATAAGGTCCGAGTCGGACAGACCCAACTATGAAACGCAGCGATATGTCATCTGTGAGTCTCTAGTACAACATACGTTCTATGTCCTAAGACCTGAGCTGGCGCATGTACTCGGGATGGTAACAGACTTGCTTTGGGCCGACCAAACGCTACACCGTGACTGGGTAGTTACAAAGGTAGGTTTCGGGTATGTCCAGTCCCATGCTGCGAGACATGGTTGAGCAAGATGGGATTTGCCCCTCCGATCAGGAGAGATATACTTTGGGCCCCTCGTGTGATCCGACCAGGATAAGCATGGCCATGCGACAAGGATTATGAGATAATCCGGGTAGTGGTCGGGATCACTGGAACGAGAAAGAGGTCGGGCTAGCACAAGGATGACAGTTTTGCCTTGAGCCCGACAACATATATCGTGAGGCAAAGGGAACATAAGTGTGACATGTTGTACAGGTTCGCCTAACCAGCTTCATAGTTTGCTTAGTGGTCGGCACGCCTTGCTAGAGGCCTCTACCAACCGTGCAGGTCGGAGGTGATCCGAAGTACGACCAAGCTGACTTGAACCTAAGGGGTCGCGCGCTTAAGGGAAGGAACCTACGAGGTCAGATCCGAAGACACTGGTCACATGTGATCCGAGCTGTATTCGGATTGTGGCCGAGTAGACTTGTGGGCTTTAGGGTCCGTGCTAGGCCCAAGTGTTGAGCCTGCGACGGACGCCTATATAAGGTGGAGGTGCGGCGCACTTATGTGGTTGATCGCTTCGGCGCTGCGACTAGGGTTTGCATGTGTTGCGAATAGACACCTCCACTCGCCGCTGACTGTGTGATCAGACTTAGCAGTCCGCCACACGGTGTTCCTCCTGCACAGCGGATACCGTTAGACGCGGTGCATTTGCGCGGCTCCGGCGAACTTGTTCGTGGGATCGGACGACCGGCTGTTCGAGGGAGATCGGACGAGGAGGAGACGATCCACGCAGACGCGCTGCCCCAACTCTTCTTCCGCTGCACGACACTGCGCGTCTAGTGGTAACGAACTATGATCCATCTCCCATAGCATGTTCTTGGTTGTTCTACGCATAGGAAATTTTAATTTGCAGTCGACGCACCCTACCGTAGATACCAACAGGAATTGGATATGATATGATCCATGTTTGTAAGAATAATTGTGTTCTGTTCCAGAAGGATTATGCCAACTTAAGTGAATGCCCGAAATGCAAATCATCAAGATGGAAAGATGGCGATGCTGTGAAGAGCATTCCTCATAATGCTCTGAGACATTTTCCAATTACACCAAGATTGCAGAGGTTGTTTCATGATGCTGAAACAAGAGAGGATATACTGTGGCATTCTAGGAAACAAGAGTACAGAGATCAGAATGTAATGAGACATCCATCTCATGGTAGTGAGTAGAAAAGCTTCAATGATAAACAGAAAAAGTTTGCTGCTGACCCGAGAAACATTAGACTTGGCTTAGCTTCAGATGGATTTAACCCATTTGGTCACCAGAGCGCCACATATAGCATGTGGCGAGTGGTTGTTATCCCTTACAACATGCCTCCAAATGTCTGCACCAAAGAATCAAACTACATGACGGCCTTGCTCATCCCAGGTCCAAAAAGTCCTGGAAAGGATTTTGATTTGTTCATGGAGCCTCTTGTGGAGGAACTTCAACTGCTATGGAAGGGTGTTCTCACTCAAGACCTATATAGCAGCCCACCAGCTGATTTCTTTCTGCGTGTTGTTATAATTTGTTGCATCCATGATTATCCAGATTTGGGCACTATTTCAGGGCGAACGACACATGGTTACAATGCATGTGTTCGCTGTGACAGGAATCCGCTGTCATACGCAATACTTAGCAAGATATGTTACATTGGACACCGTTTCCTTGCCAAGGACAAGCTGCATCCTAGAAAATACCAAAGACATGTGTTCAATGCAAAGCATGAAAACCGTGATGCGCCAAAGAGGCTCACCACTAATGAGTTGCAAGTGGAATTAGAGAAGGTCAGGAATATTACACCAGGAAACCATCCTGGTAATGGTAGTGGGAAAAGGAAGCATGGCAGGGCAGAAGAGAGATCATTGTTTACCCGCAGGTCCACTTTGTGGGACTTGGAGTACTGGAAAGATTTGGATCTGCGGCATAATCTTGATGTGATGCACATCGAGAAAAATATATGTGACAGCATTATCGGCACACTTCTTAATATTGAAGGCAAGACAAAAGATACCTTAAAATCTAGGATTGATTTGACACACCTAGGTATCAGAAAGGATTTGCAGGTGCAAGATGAAGGTAAACCACGGGATATGGCACCAGCTGTGTATGTCTTGGACAAGGTAAAAAGAAAAAATTCTGCGAGGTCCTGTCATGTGTGAGATTCCCACATGGATTTGCTTCCAACCCTGAAAGGAGAGTCAGTGCAGATGGAAACAAGGTACAAGGGTTGAAAACTCATGACTGCCACGTCCTACTTCAAAGGGTTTTACATGTTATCCTTAGAGGATTGGGCCGCCCTGACTTATACAGAGCATTTATAGAGTTGGGACAATTCTTCAGGGAACTCTGAAGTAGAAATATCAGGATAGATACTTTGGAGCATCTTAGAGACAAGATACCAACTATCCTATGCGACCTTGAGAAGATATATCCTCCAGCCTTCTTTGATGTGATGGTGCATTTGGTTGTTCATCTACCTGATGAGGCACTACTTAGAGGTCTAGTACAGTATGGCTGGATGTACCCTATTGAAAGGCGGCTAGGCACTTTCAAGGGCTATGTTAGGAACAAAGCTAGACCCGAGGGTTCCATTGCAGAGGCCTACATTGCTACAGAAGCGTTGACATTCTGCTCAAAGTACATTGAAACAACTTATCAGCTTAGCAAAGAGGTGGGTGAAGACAATCCCGGGCTCAATGTTTTCGATTATTCTGTTCGAGTTACAGGGAAGAGTCGACAAGAGGAAAAACCTAAAGATTTGGACAAAATGGTTTGGTATGTGTTGAATAACTGTCCTGAGATACTACCTTATATCAAGTAAGTGCAGTACTGCAGCTTATACATCATAATCTACTAAACTTGCAGCACATTCTTATATAGTTAGATGTTTGATGTGATCACTATGTTGTGCAACATCTACAAAGAGGAGTTACTGCCGCAAAATCCAAGAAACATTGACAAACTGGTTATGGCAGGATTTGCGAAATGGTTCAAGAACCATGTAAGCTTTTGAAGTGCACTGTCAGTTTTTTTAATATATTGAGTACATAATATGATCAGCTTGTCTATTTTCTAACCATAGGTTAAGAAGATGCGGGAGGATGGGCAGGCAGTTGATGATGCCCTTTACTCACTAGCAATGGGTCCTGACACTCGGGTAAGACATTATGAATCTTGCATTATTGGAGATGTGCGCTACAACACCCTTGCACCAGATGAAGGCAGGAAGACACAAAACAGTACCATCATGAGCACGGATATGTATGACAAACAGACAACTGAAATGTATGCTAACATAACAGACATTGTTCAATTGCAGTATATCTCCAGTTTCGAGGATCATTGGTGTGTGGTTCTGTTGTGCTGTCATTGGTATAACATGTTTTCCAGGATCGCAAAACCCAGAGCTGATGATTATTTCAAATTCATCAATGTCAAGGCGGCGTACTAGACCAATGAGCCTTTTATTTTGGCAAATCAAGCAACACAGATACTTTTCTTGGAAGACACATTTGCACATAGCGATGACTGGAGAGTATTGCAAAGGTTTGAGCAGAGGAATTCGTTTAACGAAGTTGCACAACAAGATGATGCTTACACTGCTCCTGATGTACAAGATAACACAGATGTTCCTAATATCTCTGAGAAACATCACGTCAATGACGCCGGCGAAAAGATTGCCTGTCGTGCTATGGACATACAAGAGTTGATCAAGAAGAAGCCAATGTTCGAGGACGTTGAGGACGAAGAAGAAGATGACACCATGGGGAATTACGATTCAGACTAATACACATGGCGAAGATGTTGACGCTGCTGCTGTGGATGATGATTACATTGCTTTTGTCCTATTTGCCCATCAGAAGACATTTTTTTATCTACTATGTGAAATTGTGTTTGCTATGACAACTGAAACCTGATGAACATGTTGTTTAGTATTTTGCTGTGAGAACATCACTTGTTATTTATGCTGATTTGTGTTTGGTGATTGTATGACAACTAAAACATGATGACATTGTTGTTCAGTTGTACTCATATTTGGCTGTGAAACTTGAATTTGATGACATAGTTTGCTGTTGGACTGCAATTTGCTCGACGTCTTTGAATGAGAACAAAGCTGACCCGACAGGGCCTCTGCTATTTATTTATTTATGAGCAAAAGGGGATACCCCCTGATTTCCGTTAATAGAAATTATTAGATGTTCACAACACTATGCCCAGCCTGCTACACAGGTTTCATTCATTACTTGTTTCAGCAAAGTGCTCATGTCGTAGCCACTGAATACATCATGAGTGCTACATACACTGCAAATAAAGAGACAACCATCCTACAGAGCACATCGATTTTTCCCATTATCTTC
Organism: Triticum aestivum; assembly: GCF_018294505.1. Lineage (NCBI taxonomy): Eukaryota > Viridiplantae > Streptophyta > Magnoliopsida > Poales > Poaceae > Triticum > Triticum aestivum. The sequence continues at coordinate 507,139,050 of NC_057798.1, read as the reverse complement.
ACAAGCTCTTTCATCTCCTCATTGCTGTCAAGGCTGTTCAATAGCTGTTGCTTGGCCATGATCAGAGGAACTACATCTTTAACCTTCTGCCCTGCATCTTCCTCTTCTGTCGTTCCTTCAGTTACTTGTCCAACACCCCAACCTACTGGTATTGGGATTCCTCGGCTAACCAAATAATCAGCGTAGTTGCATTCCCCCACATCAGCAACTTACCAAAAATACAAATCACACAAATCTTCCCTTTTCTGCACGAAACAAATTGGAAGATCATCAACCAAACTATTAAAAAATCAGCAACTGAAAGGAGTAGAACAACACTTAAACATATTATTACCCCATGATTCGGGCATTTGTAGAAGACTCGACCAGGGTTGAGGATTGTGGTTGAGACATGACGGATGACTCTGCGTAATTTGCAGCAGTCGCACCACACAAACGACAGCGGGTTGCGATGAGCAATCGGCTGTGGTGCGCGTGCTGGCGGGGGTGTGATGAGACCCACAGGCGATGCTACGGGTGGCGACTTGGCGCATATCTGGTTGTTGCCTGCTGAAGAGCAGGTGGATGAGCAGCCAGCGGACATGGGTGCTGCGGCCAGAGCATCTGATGCTAGGCAGAGTAAGTAGAGAAGAGGAGAAGCGAACGTTGGATATGTCAGTTTCGTTACTTGCAGAGTAGCATAGCACCATATACAGTCATAGTCTAGGTTTGGATTCAAACCAGCTACAGGAGCACATCTCTCTTTTTTCTAAAACTCGGCAACGTCTCTTTACTGGTACACTAGATTGTTCTGTACACCTTCCCAAGTCTTTGATTTTCTTTCCCTTTTTTGTGAGGAAGGAAGGAGGACAAATTTGAGAGTTCCTGGGACTCGAACCCAAGACCTCTCGGCTGAAAACCAAGGATGCTCGTCACTTATGTGGCGAACGTTCCCTGTGAGGAGGACGGCAGACGAACGCATTTTCCTCGTAGTTTTCTTCCTATATATAAAAAAGTATGCTACTTGGTGTCCACTTAGTCAACAAACGATTGTGCCAACCTTGACCATTGGATTGACATTCAACGTCTGTCGCGTTTCTTCAGTCTCTTCTTCCTCGAGCCGCCAAAGCCAAACCAGCGCCGGCGGGACCGCCTGCTCCCGCCTCCCACGGCTGGCTGTGATCTTCCCCGGCTCTTGTTCGTTCCCATCCGAGGCCTCACCATCGTCCTCCTCCTTGGTTCGCTCGCCGCGGAGCCGCCCTCCGTTGTTGTCAACATGGTCAACAACCGAGAGGAATAAGGAGATGACTGTACATGGTGAGGATGACAGTAGGGACCCAGCAGCGCGCGTAGTAATTTTATTTTTTTGGGGCGGAGAAGGGTATCAATTGGGTTGTGCAGGACCCGTGGCCCGTCTAGCCCTGGCTTTTATTTCATATGTTTAGCACATGATGAGCCCAGTTTTTTTTCCATTCTGAAAAATGGCTAGCCAGCTATTTTGTTTTTTTGCAGAATAACCAACATAGGCCTACTTGCTTTTCTACGCCCTGCTGGGCCGGAAATATTTCAAGACGAGGAGGGATGCATTTTGCCCAGAAAATGGGCTATAAGTAATAAGAAATGGGCTATAAGTAATAATAAATGGGCTATAAGTAATAATAAATGGGCTGTAAAATGAAAAAATACAGCAAACAGGCAATTAGTTCCAAAATACTGTTTTCTTTCGGATTTGGATATTTTAAATTTCATTGTTTTTGTGCGGGTAAAATTTTATTGAATTTAAATTAACGTATATTTAGATTTAAAATTAATTTGAATCTGGCTAGAAATTTCGGGTTGTATGCTGTTTGGGACACATTTGGAGGCTGACTTGTGGGTCTACTAGGTTGACGTGTACTTTGGCTTTGTCAACTTAGTCCACAAATGATTCTAGCAGCAGTGACCATTGGATGTTAATCCAACGGCCGTGTTGCTTCTTCAATATGAACGATTCTAGCTCCAGTGACCGTACGATGTCCATCCAACGGCCGTAGTGCTTCTTCAACCTCTGGTCTTCTTGCTCCAACCGCCCAAAGCAGCGCCGGTCGTGTCGCATGCTCCTGCCTCCCGTGGTCGGCTGTGCTGCCACGGAGGCCTCACCGCCCCCTACTATTCCCACCGCTGGCCAGGCCCTGCGGCGACAGCAGCCTCACACCGCAGTCGAACCGGTGAACCCTCGTACTCCTCTCCGCGCGGGCTTCCGCTACCGCGTCTTCCCCGGCTCCGCGTCGTCCCCTTCCTAGGCCTCGCTGACATCCACCGCCGTGGTGCTCTCGGCACGGCCTGGTCAACGTGGTCAAGGAACGACTTGCATCGGACGTGGATTGTCCATGGAGAGGCTGACAGATGGGTCCACTGCCGCAGCAAGGAAGTGCCTCCTTATTACACGGAAAATAATGATTCCTCCACCTGACAGTTGGGACCCACCGGATGGCCACTGTATTTCACGAAAAAAAATGTTTCCCCTGACTGCTGGGACCCACCAGCTACATCTTTGCATGCAAGGAAGTGCATACGGGCAAAAAAAATGATTCGCCCCCCTGACTGCTGGGACCCACCAGCTACATCTTCGGATGCAAGGAAGTGCGTCCGGGCAAAAAAAACGATTCACCCCCCTGACTGCTGGGACCCACCAGCTACATCTTCTTACGCAAGGAAGTGCGTCCAGGCAAAAAAAAAAACGATTCGCCCCCTGACTCCTGGGACCCACCAGCTACATCTTCGCACACAAGGAAGTGCGTTCGGGCAAAAAAACGATTCACCCCCCTGACTGTTGGGACCCACCAGCTACATCTTCGCACGCAAGGAAGTGCCTCCGAAAAAAACGATTCCCCCCTGACTGCTGGGACCCACCAGCTACATCTTCGCACGCAAGGAAGTGCCTAACAGTCGGGACCCACCTAGTCAAAGTGTACGTAGCGTTGTTATTCTGGTTGCGAACGTGTACGTACATATATACTTGTCAATGTAGAGGCGCGCACGTGTTGTAGTAGAGGCGCACACGTGTCGTAGTAGAGGCGCACCCGTAGCATGTACACGTACGTAGACCGGCTAGTGTGCAAGAAAGAAAATACGGCCACGTATGTGTACATACGGGTGGGGTCTTGAACGCCTACTCGCGTATACGTACAGCCAGGGCTCGTGAACATGGCTGGGTCGGAACAGAGAAACAACGTCGTCGTCGTGTTCATGGGAGCCAACCGGCTGGGTCGGAACGGAATGCGTCGTCGTGTTCATCGGGAGGGCTTGGATGGAATAGGCGATGGAAACGAGGCCTGGCGTACCGTAGAACGGAGGAAACGGCCCTGTGTTCGACCGGCCACGTTCGAAATGGGATCCTGTTCATCGGGAGGGGTCTGGCGTACCGCAAAATGGAGGAAACGAACCTCCTACAGTCGAAACGGGGGTCCTGTTGATCGGGAGGGGTGTGGCGTACCGCAAAACGGACGAAACGGACCTCCTACGGTCGAAACGGGGGTCCTGTTGATCGGGAGGAGTGTGGCGTACCGCAAAACGGACGAAACGGACTTGTGTTGGAGCACTACGGTCGAAACGGGGGTCCTGTTCATCGGGAGGGGTGTGGTGTACCGCAAAACGAGACTCCACGGAATACTGTTCATCTCCACCGTCGACCTCCTCCAGCCTCCACGGGCTACTGTTCATCCACCGTCGACCTCCTCCAGCCTCCACCTGCGACTATTCATCAACGGGCTCCTGTTCATCCAGCCTCCACCGTGCGCTACTCCACTGGCTACTGTTCAACCACCCTTCTCCACGGGCTCCTATTCAACCACCCCTCCATGGGCTACTATTCATCCACCCCTCCACCGTCTACTGTTCATCCAGCCCTCCACGGGGTCGTCCTGTTCATCCGGCCTTCCACACCACAGGGTCCTGTTCATCTAGAGGCAACACCACGAGTCCTGTTCATCCACTCCCACCGCTCACTGTCCATCCAAACCACCCGCCCCCACGCTCATTGTTCATCCAGAGAGGCAGCATCCATCGGCTTCAGTTAGCAGCAGTAGCGAAGGAATCGCTCGATCGGGTTCAGTTAACAGCCATCGATCGATCACTCGGGTTCAGTAACGTGTAGCCTGCAGTGCAATCGCTCGGGTTCAGTTAGAGCCCAACGCCTCGCCCGGGTTCAGTTAGAGCCAACACCTCGCACACACACGCGTACGTGTACGAGAGAAACATGCATCGCTCGGCCCCCGACCTCCCACTGTAACCGGGAACTCCCCGAAATTTTCCTCCCCCTCGCTTCTACCATGGGTTTTTCCATCATGGATGGCCCAAAGAATGTCATGCAGCTGCGTCTCCGGCCCGCCCAGGACAAAAAGCCAATTTTCTGTCATTATTTTTTGTCATAGAAGTAGGAGCCCACCACATCTATGATGATACCGGGTTTTGTCACAATTATCGTCATAGAAGTGTCATATGTATGACAGAAAAAAAATTCGTTCGGCCCAAAATGTCATGGATGTGTATTTTTTTTTGTAGTGGGGGCTCCTAGCTACTTCACACTTTGCTAGGTGAACCACGGTTGGGGGGAATCCATTCATAGCTTAGGATTCCCTTGGTGCTTACACGAGGGAGGGGGATGCTAGCTACTTCGCACTTTGCTAGGTGAGCCTTGGTTGGGGGGGCATGCATTCATAGCTTAAGATTCCCTTCGTGCTGACACGAGGGGGGCAAGCAATACCGTGCGCTTTGCGAGATAGGTGGGACATCGAAGTTGCATTTGGTATTTGAAAATCAAACCACCCTTTTCTTAAATAAATTTGGTCCACGTGCAAATGTGTTCGTGTTCTGACCCTCTCCCGCGTCATTTTTTGCCAAATTTATGAACATTAGACAAGTCGGATGACACAACAGACATGGTTCACTCAAACTAACCATGTGCCACGCCGGTGCCCCTGTCACACACACATCCGCACAGTACATTGGGCTCCATGAGGCTCCCCCTCTCAAAAACATATGCGCGCCTCGAGGAGGGTTTTTCTGTTTCATAACACACTGTTGTTACATCTGGACCGTGTGAGATGTATCTTTTTCCCAATCCCGCCTGCATCCCTAGAAAATATCTGCCCGCCTCGAGGAGGGTTTTTCAGTTCATAACACACGGTTGTTATCTTCGGACCGTGTGTGATGTTCCTTGTTCCCAATCCCACCTGCATCCCTAGAAAATATCTGCCCGCCTCAAGGAGAGTTTTTCTGTTTCATAACACATGGTTGTTATCTCCGGACTGTGTGCGATGTTTCTTGTTCCCAATACCGCCTGCATCCCTAGAAAATATCTGCCCTCCTCGAGGGGTTTTGTGCTTCATAACACATGGTTGTTATCTCTGGACCATGTGCGATCTTTATTGTTCCCAATCCCGCCTGCCCCTAGAAAATATTTGCCCGCCTCGAGGGTTTTTCTGTTTCATAACACACGGTTGTTATCTCCAGATCGTGTGTGATGCACCATCATCAAAATTTTCAATAGCCCCGGCATTTCACTCCCGCGTTTGACTCCCGTGTAGTAAAAATTTTAGTACCCGCGTCATTTCCTCAAACACACACCCCCCTCCACACACACACACACACACACACACCAAAACCTCCTCGGGCGCGTGCGCCCACACACACACACACACTCCCTTGCTCAAAACCCTAGCACGGTCCTCGCCACCGCCGCAAGACCTCCATTGTTAACATCTGCCGGTTTGCCCGTGCAGCTTACCCATCGATCTCAATACCCAGGCTGCCCTGAGTTTCTTATATGATGCCTGCCAAATGCCCCCTTTCCAACAGATCCCCATCCCCATCCCCCACTCTAGATTGTCACAGCCTAAGCCCGGCTACGCTTCCTATGGAGCTCGAGGAGGGACTGGCCCAAAAGAGGTGTATCACGGTCTCTTCGCCTGACGTCGCCGAGGAAGCTGACGACCATTACTGGCCGCAGACACTCAATCACTGGGGTAGAGTATGCGGGTATCTCACGGACGGTGGCTACGACATCGAGGTCATCGACAGCGATGGCCTGAGGCGGGCTATGTCACATGTTAAGTGGCCCAACCCCAACCCCTCGGGTTCAACCGCTGTCGATCTCATCCATGGCCCCGCCGCTGATCTGCTCTGGCTCGCTATCAAGAATTTGCCATCCTACATCGCTATCGAGCCCCTTTTGTCATTTCTGAAGGACACGTTCTGCAACGCTGGCTTGGGATCCACAGCTTCCTAGTCATACCTCATCGATCGCGACCACGAGGAGGGCACCCTCTCCGGCTGTTCTAATGGGAAAGAGCCCATCTGCTCTGCCAAGGGGAAAGAGCATGTCTACGACATCAGGGAGGGCATCGTACAACCGTGCTCTTCCAAGGGGAAGGATCCCATCTGCGACAACATGGAGTGCATCCAGGGTACGTGCTCTTCCCACGGGAACGAGCCAATCTATGACAAGTGAGGAAACCCATGATTTGTTTTGTCGTGCCTCTTCAGAGGGGGAAACCAATAATTTGTTTTGTCGAGTCCCTTTTGTAGTGTAGTGAGAATATGTCCGGTTTTAATTGCTATATCTGGTTGTTTGCAGTATGTCTTTTTTATTTCAGTTGTTCACAATGTGGTGCTCTATATGTGCAATTTTTTACTGTGCAGTACATTTCATCAATCCCGTTTTAAACATACCGATAGGAATGCATATATTTGCTTGGTGTTAATCCTGTTATAGCTAGCATATGCCTCTTTAAAGTTTTTTGATTGTTTTGTTGTTTGTAGTTAGCATATGTCCAGTTTCAAATGCTATCTTTGGTTGTTTGTAGTATGTCTTGTTTATTCGAGTTATTCACAACGTGATGTTCTATATGTGCAAGTATGAACTGTGCAGTTCAATTTCATCAGTACCAGTTTCAACAATACCACTATTAATGACTACATTTGGTTGCTGCATCTTGTAGTAATAGGCCTTTCCATTTTTATTTAACAATAACCAGTGTACTTAGACCTGCACAATACCAGTTTGAATGACTATGTTTGCTTGTTTTTAAATGTTAGGCCTGTTGCAGTTAACACACTTTTCCACTTGTTTTGCTTTACTAGCACGCTTGAACCTGCACGCTGAAGCTATCTTTTGGAGATTATTTTGTCTGCCATGGATAATTTTGGTTGATGTTTAGCCTGTTGTGCTTAACATGCTTCTCGATGTACCTACATAGGACAATTCTGGGAACGACTATTGTTTTCCATCAAGGTTAGTTTCATCCCATGGCTTATATATGCTCACTATTCAGGATATCGGTAGCTGGTACCATATAGTCCGGGGGCTGATAAGGGACTAATCGGTGAATCAAACTTTTAACTGAATATATCTACAACCCATTTCTCGTTAGAGCTTCGACCCTTTCTGTGTATTGGGAAATGAGATATCGATGAACCAGCATCAACTGAGGAAGCTGATAAAGATTGTTAGTAAAATGGGTTAAAATATGGCAATTAAACTATTTGTTTACACTTTATCCAATACAAAAGTGAACTGCGGGATGGTAAGTGAGAACTCTGCATCCTTCTTTTTACTGCCCATAATGAGTTGTGTTAGATAACAATGTCCGAATCTTCTTTCCTTTGTAGTGGTTCCCAAAGCAGTTTACTCAAGATTACCTCTCAAACTACATGATTGGTGGGCATGCAAAGGTTAAAGGATTTCTACCAGAACACAATGATTATCTAGATGATATCATGAAGACCGTGAAGGATGGGTGATCGTCCATCACAAGGGGTTGGACTAGAGTCGTGCATGCCTTCCGCATGGTGGAGGACACAATATGGGCATTCCGCTTCACCTTGTTAACCAACCAGAATGTATTTCGCCTCTTTATTTACCGTCTTTAATAGTACAAGTATGCAACTATGGTTCATTATTCTTTATTTGGTTCTTATGTAATTCTTGATATGTACCTATGAATCGGATAATGCATTGGTTGTCTGAACCTGATGGATATGAATAAAGTTATAGCATACATTCAAATTCAAATTCAAATTCAAATCTGGTACAATTTGATATAGCAGCAATTAAATTACGGCAAAATTACGCTTTCCAGGTCGTTACGGCACACACGGTTGGTAAAACACAAACGTTTGCGATATACACCAAATTCCGAGATGGTTCACAGAGAGGAAACATGTGCAAACATGCACATTGTTGCCGTTTGCAAAGTGTGTGCGATGTCAGACAATATCACAAATGATGCGGGCAAACTAAATGTTTGTGATAGTTGCCTTATCATACATGATTCGCAACCATGAACTATTTCTGATGAATTATGCATCGTAAACGTTGAACCACAGAATAGCGTGTGCGATAGTTGTCATGTACGATGATGTTATGACGGTCTGACGTTTCGTAATCCTATCTAACACTCGTACGACGATTAGCTAATCTTCTTAATTAGTTATCGCATACGGTTTGGGAATGCTTATCATACACGTTCTATAATAGTGAACCGCTTGTTATGGGCCGCGCATTGTAAACGTAGCACCACAGAATACCGACTACGATGGAAATGCGAACATAAACGAGTAGGAGTACTGTATGCGCATCTTGGCTCCCTATCCCCGACAGTTTCTGGGTCGTGTGGGAAGGACCCCCCCATCGCCCACACTCACTTGGTGATGGTTCCAAATGCCGTCGCGGAAAGGGGTTAAGAACTGTTTGTATATATAGCATCGACGCGTACCAGTGCTAGTTTAGTCTATAAAAGAAAACTACAAAAAAAGGAATTGAGGTTGCCTCATATGCTTCATCTTTTTAGTGTCCTTCGTGAGAATGATGGAAAGGAAAATTGTGCTCAAGTATTAGAAGAAGAAGTCTATAAAATGTTTGGCATAAAATCTTTGTATGATGAGAATGATTGCAATGTTGTTACTATGACTTCCTTGAATATCCATGATGCTAATGATATGCAAAGCTACAAGCTTGGGGATGCTATGTTTGATGAATATGATATTTTTTAGTCCCCCAAATTTGGATGAGAAAATTTATTATGATGATAGCATGCCTCCTATTTATGATGATTATATTGATGAAAGTGGGTTTGGAAGAGTGTCAACTTTAGGAAGTAATGAGCCCATGGAGGGTGTTGAATCATATTGTGATAATTATGAAAGTGGATTTGGAGAGGTCATGACTTTATTTAGTAATGATTCCACTGTCTCGGAAGAGGTTTCAATTGATTACGATGAGAATAAAGTTGCTACTTATGATGATTATTGTGATGAAACTTATGTTATAAAAAGTACTGATGATTATATTTATAAAACTTGTCATGATTATGATTACTCTTTTTCTGAACCTTACTCTTTTAATGTGGAAACAATTTATAGTATTTGAGTTTCTTATGATACTCCCACTATTTCGAATGAGAAGAATTTTGCTTATGTGGAGAGTAGTAAATTTTCTATGCTTGGGGATCATGAAAAGAATGGCTTATGTGATGGTTATATTGTTGAATTCATTCATGATGCTACTGAAAATTATTATGAGGGAGGAATATATGCTTGTAGGAGTTGCAATAATATCAAGTTTCCTCTATGTGTTGAAGATCTTGAAGTTATGCTTGTTTTGCCTTCCTATGCTAGTTGATTCTTGTTGCCATAAATTGTTTGCTCACAAAATCCCTATGCATAGGAAGTGGGTTAGACTTAAATGTGCTAGTCATATGCTTCATGATGCTCTCTTTGTGTTCAAATTCCTATCTTTTATGTGAGCATCATTGAAATCATCATGCCTAGCTAGAAAGGCGTTAAAGAAAAGCATTTGTTGGGAGACAACCCAACACCATTACCTAATGTTTTTATGTGTTCACACAATTATGATACTGTATTAATCATGTTTGATAGCTTTTGTTTCAATAAAGTGCCAAGTAAAGCCTTCGGGATAGTGTGGATGATAGTTGACTTGATTCTGTGCAAAAAAAGAAACTTTTTCTCTCGGTCCGGGAATTTTGAAAATTCACTGGAATGAGATTTTGATCTGAATTATTGACACATGATTGATAAACAAATTTCCCAGGTTTTCCTAATTGTTTAGAATTTTTGGAGTTACGGTAGTATACGAAGTTTCCAGATTACTACAGATTGTTCTCTTTTTCACAGATTCTGTTTCCATTGTGTTGTTTGCTTATTTTGACGAATCTATGTGTAGTATCGAAGGGTATGAACCATGGAGAAGTTGGAATACAGTAGATATAACACCAATATGAATTTAGAATGAGTTCACAACAATATCCAAGTGGTGATTTATTTTCTTATACTAACGGATCTCATAAGATTTCCTGTTGAGTTTTGTATTGTGAAGTTTTCAAGTTTTGGGTAAAGTTTCGATGGACTAAGGAACAAAGAGTGGCAAGAGCCTAAGCTTGGGGATTCCCAAGGCACCCCAAGGTAATACTCAAGGAGAACCAAGCAACTAATCTTGGGGATGCCCCGGATGGCATCCCCTGTTTCGTCTTTGTTTATCTCGATAAATTTACTTGAGGCTATATTTTTATTCACGACATGATATGTGTTTTGCTTGGAGCGTCATTTTATTTTATTTATATTTTCTTGATGTTATTCAGGGACATGTTTGATATCTTTTAGTTCAATAAAAAGGTTAAGTATAGCCTTTACCATGCTTATTTTATAAGTCTTTATGTTGTTGTTTGAAAACAGAAAGTTTGCTGTTATGTTTTGAATATTGGTGAATAGTCAGAACATGATAAAATGTTGAAATTTTTGCACAGTAACGTACAACAAATTTTCTATAGTGTGGTAATTTTTCAGAATTTTTGGAGTTAGGGAAGTATGATTCCTCTTGCATTCTTTAGAGACTGTTTTGTTTAGACAGATTGCTGTTATGTTTGCATTGTTTGCACATGTTTGCCTTTTTAATGATTCTATTTGTGGATAGGAGTATTAAATGTGCAGAGTCATTCAGTAGGAAATATCAAATAATAATTTTAGTGATTTGCTACAGTAGAGAATGATAAGGTTTTGCATTGATTTATACTAACTTATCTCACGAGTTTTTGTTGAGTTTTGTGTGGACGAAGTTTTTAAGATTTAGAGAAACCGTGATATGAGAGGAATTGAGGAGACACAAAAGCTCAAGCTTGGGGATGCCCAAGGCATCCCTAATTAATATTTCAAGAAGTCTCAAGCATCTAAGCTTGGGGATGCCCCGGTTGGCATCCCACCTTTCTTCTTCAACAACTATCGGTCAGTTTTGGTTGAGCCTAAGTTTTTGCTTCTTCACATGATATGTGCTATCCTTGCAATACCATTTTATTTTGCTTTGCTTGCTGCTCGAAAAAATACATTATATCTGAAATTTGTAAATGAGAGAGAGTCTTCACATAGCTAAATAATTATTTGACTACTCAATTATCTTCACTTATATCTCTTTGGACTTTGTCATTTACTCATGTGCTTCACTTATATCCTATGAGTAAATGGTTGAATGAATTGAATATCATAAATCTAAAATTATATATGTTTTATATGCTTATCCCATGGGGAGTAATGACTTCACATATAAGAAGTAGAGGTGGTAAATTTATTGAAAGTTATCAAACATAGTATTGGTCACTTGAATAATTCATGAAAGAATATTGAAGTAAGAGAAATTTCACATATAAATATACTATCTTGGACATCTTCTATGATTGTGAGCCCCATTAATTATTTTCAAACCTGAGCAAATTAGTTGAAGTTGGACAAGGAAGACAACATAATGAGTTATGCTTGGGTATATTTGTATAGAAGTTATATTGTTATGGATCCTCCAACATGTGATGCTTGCCATTTAGAATCCTTTGCTAGCCAAAACTTCTGTACTAAGCAGGATACTGCTTGTGCATCCAAAATTCTTGAACCAAGTTTCTTCCATGAGTGTCCACCATACTACCTATATGCGGTATTTACCTGCCGTTGCAAGTAAATTTGCATGTACCAAACTCTAAACCTTCAAATAATACTCTATTTTGTATGCCCGAATCACTCATGTAGCGACTAGGGATGTCAGTATCTTCCATGCTAGGTGGGTTATTCTCACGATGAGTGGACTCCGCTCATCATTCACAAGAAAACGGCTAGTAACCGGGATGCCCAGTTCCATGCTCAAATCAAATCAAATATAATTGCAAACAAAACTCCCACTGGATTGTTGATAGTTGGACAGTACCCGTTGTTTCGGACCAGCCATGGAATGTGCTTGTTGGTGGTGGGCGAGTAAAAAATTTACCATTCTGTTTGGGAATCGCCTATATTGTATCTAGTATGGAAGATATTGGGAACTCTTGGTTGTTATGTTGACAATGAAAGCATACTTCTCAAAATTATTTTCATCTCTGTTTTTAAAGCTTCGAGCTCTGACACCTCTGCAAATCTCTGCTTCCCTCTACGAAGGGCCTATCTTTTACTTTTATGCAAGAGTCAGTGGTATTCCTTCTCATTCCAACCTACTCTTTAGATGGCAAGCATCATGTGGTGGAGAAAGATCTAAGCATATATGGCCATTCAAATATATTTGATCATGAATTACTATTGTTGATAATTATCTTTATGATAAATAAGTTGGGAAGCGAAACATTAAGCCCATATCTTTCTCTATGTTCAATGGATGCTATTTGTTCTAAAAATATGCTTTGAATGGTAGCAATCATGGAAGACTAGATGATAGTTGAGTATGTGGGATTTGCTCAATCAAAGCTCTTACATAGACCCTTCCTGAAATTAAGATGAATTGCAATTGTTTGATGACTCAGAACATAGTTTGTTATTTTTTAAGAAAGTTCATGGTCTATGCTTTAACATGTGAATGGCTTGTTACTTGATCATGAGAAGCTTTATGATATGAGCTACTGTTATGATATATAATGACGATACAAAAATTGATTGAAATTATCATTGATCAAACTTGTGCACTTGCTAGCATTCCATATCAAAAATTCTATTTTTATCATTTACCTACTCGAGGACGAGCAAGAATTAAGCTTGGGGATGCTTGATACGTCTCCAACATATCTAAAAATTTTAATTGTTCCATGCTATTATATTATCCATCTTCTATGTTTTATATGCATTTATATGCTATTTTATATTATTTTTGGGACTAACCTATTAACTTAGAGCCCAGTGCCAACTTCTGTTTTTTCCTTGTTTTTGAGTTTTACAGAAAAGGAATACCAAACGGAGTCCAAACGAGCTGAAAATTTACAGTGATTTTTTATGGACCAGAAGAAGCCCCCAAAGCAAAAGAATTGAGCCAGAAGAGTCCCAAAACATCCACAAGGGTGGAGCCCCCCCCCCCCCCGCATAGAGCGCTCCCCCCTGTCTTGTCGTTGACCCGTGGACCCCCTGACTTATTGTCGATGCCAAAAAATCCTATAAATATAGAAACCCCTAAAATAAACCTAGATCGGGAGTTCTGCCTGTTGGGGAACATAGCAATAATTCAAAATTTTCCTACGTCTCACCAAGATCAATCTAGGAGATACTAGCAACGAGAGGGAGAGAGAGGGAGTGCATCTTCATACCCTTGAAGATCGCTAAGCGTAAGCGTTACAAGAACGCGGTTGATGAAGTCGTACTCGCGGTGATTCAAATCGCGGAAGATCCGATCTAGCGCCGAACGGACGGCGCATCCGCGTTCAACACACGTACAGCCCGGGGACGTCTCCTCCTTCTTGATCCAGCAAGGGGAGAGGAGAAGTTGAGGGAGAGCCCCGGCAGCACGACGGCATGGTAGTGGAGCTTGCAGTTCTCCAGCAGGGCTTCGCCAAGCACTACTGAGCAGGAGGTCGAGTTGGAGGAGGGAGAGGGCTGCGCGAGGGGAAGGGGTGAAGCTCCCATGCGCCTCCCCACTATATATAGGGGTGGAGGGGGATGGTTTCTTGCCCTCCAAGTCCATTGGGGCGTTGGCAAATGTGGGAGGAAAGAAATCCCATCATTTCCTTCCCCACCGATTGTTATCCCCCCTTTTTAGGGATCTTGATCTTATCCCTTCGGGATATGATCTTATTACTTCTAAGAGGGATCTTGGTGCACCTTGACGAGGGGTGTGGGGCCTTTCCCCCACTACCCACGTTCATGTGGTTCCCCACATGCAGGTGGACCCCACTCCGGAATCTTCTAGAACCTTCCCGGTATAATACCGAAAAATCCCGAACATTTTCCGGTGGCCAAAATAGGACTTCCCATATATAAATCTTTACCTCCGGACCATTCCGGAACTCCTCGTGACATCTGGGATCTCATCCGGGACTCCGAACAATATTCAGTAACTGCACACTAATTCCCATAACAACTCTAGCGTCATCGAACCTTAAGTGTGTAGACCCTACGGGTTCGAGAATCATGCAGACATGACCGAGACAGCTCTCTGACCAATAACCAACAGCGGGATCTGGATACCCATGTTGGCTCCCACATATTCCACGATGATCTCATCGGATGAACCACGATGTCAAGGATTCGAGCAATCCCGTATACAATTCCCTTTGTCAATCGGTATGTTACTTGCCCGAGATTCGATCGTCGGTATCCCAATACCTCGTTCAATCTCATTACCGGCAAGTCACTTTACTCGTTCCGTAATGCATGATCCCGAGAGTAAGTACTCAGTCACATTAAGCTCATTATGATGATGCATTACCGAGTGGGCCCAGAGATACCTCTCCGTCACACGGAGTGACAAATCCCATTCTCGATTCGTGCCAACCCAACAGACACTTTCGGAGATACCCGTAGTGCACCTTTATAGCCACCCAGTTACGTTGTGGCGTTTGGCACACCCAAAGCATTCCTACAGTATCCGAGAGTTGCATAATATCATGGTCTAAGGAAATGATACTTGACATTAGAAAAGCTTTTAGCAAATGAACTACACGATCTTGTGCTATGCTTAGGATTGGGTCTTGTCCATCACATCATTCTTCCTAATGATGTGATCCCGTTATCAATGGCATCCAATGTCCATGGTCAGGAAACCATAACCATCTATTGATCAACGAGCTAGTCAACTAGAGGCTCACTAGGGACATGTTGTGGTCTATGTATTCACACATGTATTACGGTTTCCAGTTAATACAATTATAGCATGAACAATAGACAATTATCATGAACAAGGAAATATAATAATAACCATTTTATTATTGCCTCTAGGGCATATTTCCAACACTGCCGCCTCAAGCATCTATAGCCACAAAAAACCAATCGGGAACCTGTTCCGGCACCCTGCCAGAGGGGGAATCATCACCAGTGGCCATCTTCATCATCCCAGCGGTCTCCATGACGAGGAGGGACTAGTTCACCCTCGGGGCTGAGGGTATGTACCAGTAGCTATGTGTTTGCTCTCTCTCTCTCTCTCTCTCTCTCTCTCTCTCGTGTTCTTGATTTGGCACGATCTTGATGTACCATGAGCTTTGCTATTATAGTTGGATCTTATGATGTTTCTCCCCCTCTACCTTCTTGTGATGGATTGAGTTTTCCCTTTGAATTTATCTTATTGGATTGAGTCTTTATGGATTTGATAACACTTGATGTATGTCTAGCATGTGCTTATCTATGGTGACAATGGGATATTCACGTGATCCACTTGATGTATGTTCTGGTGATCAACTTGCGGGTTATGTAACCTTGTGAACTTATGCATAGGGGTTGGCACATGTTTTCGTCTTGACTCTCCGGTAGAAACTTTGAGGCACTCTTTGAAGTTCTTTGTGTTGGTTTGAATAGATGAATCCGAGATTGTGTGATGCATATCATATAATCAAACCCGCGGATACTTTGGGTGACATTGGAGTATCTAGCTGACATTAGGGTTTTGGTTGATGTGTGTCTTAAGGTGTTATTTTAGTATAAAATCTAGGGCTGTTTGTGACACTTACAGGAATAGCCCAATAGATCGATCAGAAAGAATAACTTCGAGGTAATTTTGTACCCTACAATAATCTCTTTGTCTGTTCTCCGCTATTAATGACTTTGGAGTGACTCTTTGTTGCATGTCGAGGGATTGTTATATGATCCAATTATGTTAACATTGTTGAGAGAACTTGCACTAGTGAAAGTATGAACCGTAGGCCTTGTTTCAAAGCATTGCAATACCATTTTCGCTCACTTTTGTTACTTGCTACATTGCTGTTTTTATATTTTCAGATTACAAAAACCTATATCTACCATCCACATTGCACATGTATCGCCATTTCTTCGCCGAACTAGTGCACCTATACAATTTACCATTGTATTGGGTGTGTTGGGGACACAAGAGACTCTTTGTTATTTGGTTGCAGGGTTGTTTGAGAGAGACCATCTTCATCCTACGCCTCCCACGGGTTGATAAACCTTAGGTCATCCACTTGAGCGAAATTTGCTACTGTCCTACAAAACTCTGCGCTTGGAGGCCCAACACGAGTCTACAAGAAGAAGGTTGCATAGTAGACATGAATGGTCATGAATATAGGCATCATGTTCATGACGAGTAGACCGAAATGATTTTGCATCTACTACTATTACTCCACACATCGACCGACTCCTGCCTGCATTTAGAGTCTTAAGTTCATGAGAACACAACAACGCTTTAAGTAAGATGATGTAGAGGGATAAACTCAAGCAATATGACATAAACCCCATCTTTTTATCCTTGATGGAAACAATACAATACGTGCCTCGCTACCCCTTCTGTCATTGGGTGAGGACACCGTAAGATTGAACCCAAAACTAAGCAGCTCTCCCATTGCAAGAAAAACCATCTAGTTGGCCAAACCAAACCGATAGTTTGAAGATAAATACAAAGATATCCTAATTATGCATAAAAGAGTTTAGATAAGATTCAAATAACATTCATAGATAATCTGATCATAAATCCACAATTTATCGGATCTCAACAAACGCACCGCAAAAGGAGATCACATCAAATAGATCTCCAAGAACATCTAGGAGAACTTTGTATTGAAGATCAAAAAGAGAGAAGAATCCATCTAGCTACTAGCTATGGACCCGTAGGTCTGTAGTAAACTACTCACGCATCATTGGAAGGGCAACAAGGTTGGTGTAAAGGTCCTCCGTGATCGAATCCTCCTCGGGCAGAGTGCCGGAAAAGGCCCCAAGATAGGATCTCATAGGAACAGAAGCTTGTCGCGGTGTAAAAGTACTTTTGGTGTGCCCTCTGGTGTAGGGGGAATATTTGAGGATTTGTAGTGCAAAAATTAGGGTTGGAAGGTCTACAGGGGCGCACCCCTACGGCTTGTGGCTACCCCGTAGGGCTTCTGGCCTCCTCTCCAAGTCTTGTGGGTTTCTTATGGTCCACGAGAAATCATCATAAAGTTTTATTCCTTTGGACTCCGCTTGATATTCCTTTTCTGTAGAAGTCAAAAACAAGGAAAAAAACAGAAACTAGTACTGGGCTCTAGGTTAATAAGTTAGTCCCAAATAAAATATCATATTAATGCATATAAAACATCCAAAACAGATAATATAATAGCATGGAACAATCAAAAGTTATAGATACGTTGGAGAAGTATCAAAGGCCTCCGGGCAGGTCATCAAGAAGTATTAAGGAAGTAGCGAAGATCAAGATTCAGGTTGTTGGGAAGCAACTACTCCGGAAAGATATCATTTATGTTGTCGGCAAGCTCCAGACCGGCAAGCTCAAGCTCCTTCCACTGCTTCGCTGCACCTACCTGTCAGGACATTGCCGACAGGTGGTGGACACGCAGGCGGTTAAGTGAAGCTTTTAGGGACACGTGGCGATCCGTCGCCTGAAGATCAACTTTGTTGACACCCGTCCAAGGGTGTGGTGCGGTAATAAAAGGTAGTTGGGCTGATGGTATAGGTGGAACAGAGCTCCCTTGCTAGCATTCGTCCTAGCGTGACACTTAAAAGTGCAGTTATTGCGTTTGTCCTATGTCACCAGTGTTAGATATGATAGCACTGTAGCCACTATTTACCCCTGTAGTGACCATTTTGCCATTGTGGTGACCCCTTTTGTCTATAAAAGGAGGGCCATGGCAACCTTTACAAGGGTCGAAACCCTGTCCACTTGCAGTAGCTTACCAGTGCCTCCCGAGCTCCTTGTCGGCAAGGTCGTGCTCTTTGTAATCGCAGGACTCATACACTCATAATCCAACAAAGCGGGAGTAGGGTTTTACACTTCACAGCGGCTCGAACCTGGGTAAAAACACTCGAGTGCTTTCACTTTTGTTTTTGCTCTTTGTGTGTTGCGATCCCATGCCAACATAGAAGGGGTCTTCTAGCCCCATGCTACTTTTGAGCTGCGTTGGGATTTCCTCGAAGATGAGAGGATGATATGGTACAGTAGAGATAATTATTTCCCTCAATTAAGAACCAAGGTTAATAATCCAGTAGGAGAACCACGCAACACCTGGTGAAGAGTACCTATACACAAAATAACAAATACTTGCACCCAACACAAACAAGGGGTTGTCAATCCCTCGGTGGTTAATGGCAAGGATCAAATCTCGTAGTGATAGATAGATAACTAAAACACAAAATAAAATAAAGAAAGAAAAATTGCAGCAAGATATTTTTTATTTTAATATATGATAAAAAGTAGACCCGAGGGCCATAGCTTTCACTAAAGGCTTCTCTCTTGAAAATAGCATATGGTGGGTAAATAAATTACTGTTGGGCAATTGATAGAAAAGCAAATAATCATGACGATATCCATGGCATCACGTCCGAGACAAGTAGACTGACTCCTGCCTGCATATACTACTATTACTCCACACATCGACCGCTATCCAGCATGCATATGGAGTAACGCCTTAAGCAAGATGACATGATGTAGACAAAGTAAAATCATGCATGAATAAACCCTTATCCTTAATGGCAACAATACAAATATGTTTCGTGTACCTTTCTATCACTGGGATTGAGCACTGCAAGATCGAACCCATCACAAAGCACCTCTCCCATTGCAAGAAAAATCAATCTAGTTAGCCAAACCAATTCAATAGATTGGAGAGAAATACAAAGCTATAACAATCGTTCTTAAAAGAGTTCAGAGAAAACTCAAATAATAGACTCACATTTCATCTGATCCTAACAAACACACCACAAAAAGTCATTGAAGAACTTTATCTTCGTGGACCACAATTGCTCTTGCTCATTGAAGAACTTTGGAACCTAACCATCTAGAGAGTTGGCAGCTCTCAAGAGTGGAAGGTGGAGCGTACTAAACTTAGATCTCTGTGATTCTACGCCACTATCTAGTTTTTCGGGTCTAGGTTTTCTCTTAGTTGATTTTAAACTCAAATCTTTCAAAGAGAGGGTGCTAAGACAATCTTGTCAAAATCACATGTAGCACCAACGATGAATGTTGGAGTGATATGTCTCCAACGTATCTATAATTTTTTATTAGTCCATGCTATTATTATCAATCTTGGATGTTTTATATGCAATTATATATCATTTTTTGGGACTAACCTATTAACCTAGTGCCAAGTGCCAGTTGTTGTTTTTTGCATCTTTTTGGTTTTCCAGGAAATCAGTACCACACGAAGTTCCAGCGCTAGGAAACTTTTTGATGATTTTTTTCTGGATAGAGAGACCCTAGAAGCTTAGAGAGGAGACCAGAAGGCAAGCGAGGAGACGACAAGGCAACAGGGCACGCCCAGGGGGTAGGCGCGCTCTGGTGCCTTGTGGGCCCCTCGTGGCTTCATTTGAACTAATTCCACCTCTACAAATTCTCTAAAATCGAGAAACCAACATAGATTCACCCAAAATACTTTCTCCGCCACCGCAAATTTCTGTTCTTGCGGGATCCCATCTGGAGGCCTTTTCCAGTAGTCTCTCGGGGGGAATCGATAACAGAGGGCTTTAGCATCAACATTGCACCCATTCTGACGATGTGGGAGTAGTTTACCACAGACCTACTAGTCCATAGCTAGTAGCTAGATGGCTTCTTCTCTCTTTTTGATCTTCAATATAATGTTCTCCTCGATGTTCTTGGAGTTCTATTCGATGTAATCTTATTTTGTGGTGTGTTTGTTGGGATCTGATGAATTATGGGTTTATGATCATATTATTCATGAATATTAGTTGAGTCTTCTCTGAATTCTTTTATGCATGATTATTATAGCTTTATATTTCTCTCGGATCTATCCATTTGGTTTGGCCCACTAGATTGATTTATCTTGCAATGACAGAGGTGCTTTGTAATGGGTTCAATCTTGCGGTGATGTATATCCCTGTAATAGAAGGGGAGAAGGTACGTATTTTTATTGTTGTCATTAAGGGGAAAACGACAGGGTCAAATCATATTGCTTGAGTTTACTTTGTCTACATCATGTCATCTTGCTTAAGGCATTACTCCGTTTTTTATGAACTTAATACTCTAGATGCATGCTAGATAGTGGTCGATGGCTGGAGTAATAATAGTAGATGCATGCAGGAGTCAGTCTACTTGTCTCGAACGTGATACCTATATACATAAGCATTGCCTTGAATATCGTCATAACTCTGTGCTATTCTATCAATTGCCCAACAGTAATTTGTTTACCCACTTTATGCTTTTTGTTCAAGAGACAAGCCTCTGTTGAAAAATATGGCCCCCGGTCTACTTTTATCATATACAAAATCCAAAAATACCTTGCTGCAATTTATTAACCGTTATTTTATTTTGTGTTTTATTTTATCTATTTATCACTGTCATATTTGGTCCATGCAAATAACCGGCAAGGGGATTGACAACCCCCTTGATCGCATTGGGTGCAAGTATTTGCTCTTTTGTGTGTTCGTGTTGTCTATTTATCTCTATTATACTGTATCATCCTCTCCTCTTCGAGGAAATCCCAACGCAACTCACAAGTAGCGGGAATAATTGCTGGCGCCGTTGCCGGGGAGACATCATGAAACCCTATCAAGTACCTTGGCATAAACTATCATCTACTTGATCTTACTTTCATTTGATTTTTAGTTTCCATTTGCCTCTCGTTTTCATCTCCCCCACTTCTCATAAAATTTACAAAAACACAAAATATTTTAATTTGCTTGCTTTTATTGCCTTCATGTCAACACTCAACAACAGAAAATGAAAGCAAAAATTTAAGATAACTATGGATCTTCATCCAATTGCTAATATTTCAAAAGATCCAATTATAATGATCCAGCTGCTAGTGAGTTGAGTGCACTTGATTACCACTATGAAGTTTTGCTTGAGAATCATGAACCTGAAAATTGTGATAAAGTGTTAAAAGAAGGAATTTATAAAGTGATTCATGAGAGCTCCTTGAATGGAAAACATGATTGGAATGACGCTATTATTCATCCTATTAATGTCAATTGTACTAATGATTTCCAAAATTACAAGCTTGGGGACGATGAATTTGTTATACCCACTACTTATTGTAATGATCATGATTGGGGTGGTGCTTCTTATGATCTTAAAATTTTATTTAAGCCTCATGATGAATATGAGATTGATAATAATGTTTGCAATAATATTGAAAGTGGGTTTGGAAGAGTGTAAACATTAGGGAAAGAGAATCCCACATATTTGGAGAGTGTTTAGTCTTGTTAAATTATGATAAAAGAGGGTTTGCAGAGGTCATGACTTTACTTGATGTTAATCCCACTATCTTGGAAGACTATAATATTTGGATGCATTTGGATCATAAAAAGAATATTGTTTATGATAGCTATATTGTTGAATTTGAATATGATCCTACATGTAATTATTATGAGAGAGAAAAATATGGTTATAGAAATGTTCATGTTACTGAATTACCTCTCGTTATGTTGAATATTAATGCTTCATTCTTCCTATTCATCGTACTCCATTTCAAGATGCTCATTGGTGATCGCTCTCCAAAGCAACATACTTGAATATGAGATACATCACTCCTCAAGCATGTTTCAAGCACGCAAGACAACACTAGCTTCTACGACTCTGAGTTAAAGAGCGAGTATTATCCCAGGCGACATTGTTCTCAAAAAGGTCATGTATCCACAATCCCAAAGCAAGCTCCACCTAAAATGGGAAGTGTTGCATCGTGTCACAGTCCTAGGATCCAGAGCTCATCGCATGTCCTCCATGGAAGGTTCCTCCTGCAGCTTATGATTAGACAAGCAAGGCACGCACAAGTCCAACTATTTATGATTATAGGGCATCAATCCCACTGACCATCCCACGGGTGAATCATTGTTTAAGCACAAAAATGGAATAATAAAGTAAGTTCTGATATCATAGTGCTCGCGCACCTATGTGTACTACTAATGGATTCAAGAACCGGTGCTCCCTCTGAGAGTAAGTCATATGCTAGATATTGCTTGTCTTGATAATTTGTTTTCTTACAAAATGCATATTCATAGGAAGTACGTTAGACTTAAATGTGGTTGAAACATGTTTTATGATGCTCTCTTTGTGGTTCAATTCTCATCTTTTATGTGAGCATCATTAATATTCCAAGCCTATCGTAATGGCTATAAAGAAAGAGCTTGTTGAGAGACAACCCAATTATTTTCAATTTTTTGTGTGTGCACACAATTATGCAACTATTATGGTTGTGTTTTGCATTTAAATTAGTGTTTATGCCAAGTAAAACCTTTGGGATGATTTGGTTTATAGTTGCTTTGATTCTGTGAAAAACAGAAACTTTTGCGCACAGTAGCAGAATTGTTCAAAGTCACTAGAACGTGATAAAATTCTGAATTTTTGACACATGATTGATATACAAATTGCCCATGTTTTCCTAAATTTTTAGAATATTTGGAGTTACATAAGTAGTGTGTTTCTTCACATTGTTACAGACTGTTCTGTTTTTGACAGATTCTGTTTTTGTTGCACAATTTGCTTGTTTTAATGAATCTATGGATTGAATTGGGGGGTATAACTCATGGTGAAGTTAGAATACAGTAGGTATATGCAATAATAAAATATGAATGGGTTTACAATAGTACCTAAAGTTTACGATTTGCTTGTTATACTAACAGATCTCACGAGTTTTCTGTTGAGTTTTGTGTGTTGATGTTTTCAAGTTTTAAGTGAGATCATGATGGATGAAGGAATAAGGAGTGGCAAGACCACAAGCTTGGAGATGACCAAGCACTCCAAGGTAATATTCAAAGACACCCGAGACTCTAAGCTTGGGGATGCCATTGATGGCATCCTCTCTTGTACCAACCATTGGTAAATTACTTGGAGCTATATTTTTATTCATCACATGATATGATTTTTGCTTGGAGAATCGTGTACTATGAGTCTTTGCTTTGTTTGCTTTTTAGTTTCCCACATTCATATTTTCTAGACACGCCTTTTGAGAGGGACACACATTTATTCGTGATTTGTTAGAATACTCTTTGTGCTTCACTTATATCTTTTGAGCTAGGCAGTTGTTCTAGTACTTCACTTATATCTTTTAGAGCACATAGGTGGTTATACTTTATACAAAAGATGTACTCTCATGCCTCACTTATATCATTTTGAGAGTTGATAATAGTAATGACAATATGCATGGATTATGAGATTGGTCCAAATATGATAGGTGTTCAAGAGGGATATAATAAAAACTTTCATGTAGATCACTGAATATGATAAGTTTGATTCCTTGCAATAGATTTGCGATATAGAGATGGTAAAATGTGGGAGGTATTAGTGAATGATTGTGGTTTAGAAAGAATATTGGTGTTAAGGTTTGTGATTCCCGAGGCATGCACATATAGTCTCCCGTTATGCTAAGAAGTTGGAGCATGATTTATTATTGATTGTCTTCCTTATGAGTGGTGGTCGGGGACAAGCGGTGGTCTTTTCCTACCAATCTATCCCCCTAGGGGCATGCATAGTTGTACTTTGCTTCGAGGGCTAATTAACTTTCGTAATAAGTATGTGAGTTCTTTATGACTAATGTGAGTCCATGTATTATACGCACTCTCACCTTTCCGCAATTTGCTAGCCTCTTTGGCGCAGTGCATTACCCTTTCTCACCTCAAGATGTGGTGCAAACTTTGCTGATGCATCCAAACCCCATGATATGATATGCTCTTTCACACGTAAGCCTCCTTATATATTCCTCAAAATAGCCACCATACCTACCTATTATGGCATTTCCATAGACATTCTGAGATATATTGCCATGCAACTTCCTCCGTTCCGTTATTATGACACGCATCATCATTGTCATATTGCTTTGCATGATCATATAGCTGACATAGTATTTGTGGATCATCCACCGTTCATCATTTTTTATACATTGATATGTCTCCAACATATCCATAATTTTTGATTCTTCCATGCTATTATATTGCCTGTTTTGGATGTTTATGGGCTTTACTCTACACTTTTATATCATTTTTGGGACTAACCTACTAACCAGTGGCCCAGCCCGAGTTGCTATTTTTTTTCCTATTTCAGTGTTTCGCAGAAAAGGAATATCAAACGGAGTCCAAACGAGATGAAACTTTCGGGAACGATCTTTTTGGAACAAATGCAAACCAGGGGACTTGGAGTGGACGTCACGCCACGAGCGAGGCGGTTACGAGGGTGCCCGACATGCCCTGTAAGGGTGGGCGCGCCCCCCACCCTCATGGGCCCCTCGAACGTCCACCGACCTACTTATTCCTCCTATATATATCTACGTACCCCGAAACCATCCAGGAGCATCACGAAAACCTAATTCCACCATCGAACCTTCTGTATCCACGAGATCCCATCTTGGAGCATTCATCAGCGCTCCGCCGGAGGGGGAATCGACCATGGAGGGCCTATCCATCACCACCAAGGCCTCTCCGATGAGTTGTGAGTAGTTTACCATAGACCTTCGGGTCCATAGTTATTAGCTAGATGGCTTCTTCTCTCTCTTTGATTCTCAATACAAAGTACTCCTTCCACTTCTTGGAGATCTTTTCGATGTAACTCTTTTTGCGGTGTGTTTGTCGAGATCCGATGAATTGTGGGTTTATGATCAAGTTTATCTATGAGAAATATTTGAATCTCCTCTGAATTCTTTTATGTATGATTGGTTATCTTTGCAAGTCTTTTCGAATTATCAGTTTGGTTTGGCCTACTAGATTGATCTTTCTTGCCATGGGAGAAGTGCTTAGCTTTGGGTTCAATCTTGCGGTGTCCTTTCCCAGTGACAGCAGGGGCAGTAAGGCACGTATTGTATTGTTTCCATCGAGGATAAAAAGATGGGGTTTATATCATATTGCATGAGGTTATCCCTCTACATCATGTCATCTTGCTTAATGCGATACTCTGTTCTTATGAACTTAATACTCTAGATGCAGGCAGGAGTCGGTCGATGTGTGGAGTAATAGTAGTAGATGTAGGCAGAAGTCGGTATACTTGTTGCGGACGTGATGCCTATATACATGATCATGCCTAGATATTCTCATAACTATGCACTTTTATATCAATTGCTCGACAGTAATTTGTTCACCCACTGTAATTATTATGCTATCTTGAGAGAAGCCACTAGTGAAACCTATGCCCCCCGGGTCTACCTTTTATCATATAAGTTTTCCATCTACTTTTATTTGCATCTTTTATTTTCCAATCTATATCATAAAAATACCAAAAATATTTATCTTATCATATTATCTCTATCAGATCTCACTTTTGCAAGTTACCGTGAAGGGATTGACAACCCCTTTATCGTGTTGGTTGCGAGGTTCTTGTTTGTTTGTGTAGGTGCGTCGGACTTTTGAGGAGCCACCTACTGGATTGATACCTTGGTTCTCAAAACTAAGGGAAATACTTACGCTACTTTGCTACATCACCCTTTCCTCTTCAAGGGAAAAACCAACGCATGCTCAAGAGGTAGAAAGAAGGATTTCTGGCGCCGTTGTCGGGGAGGTCTTCGCTCAAGTCAAGCTATACCAAGTACCCATCAGAAACTCATCTCCCTCGCATTACATTATTTGCCATTTTCCTCTCGTTTTCCTCTCCCCCACTTTATCCTTGTCGTTTTATTCGCCCTTCTTCCGTTCGATCTTATGTTTGCTTGTGTCTCCATGTGCCTTCTATGTGCTTGCATCTTTGCTTGCTAAAAATCTATTGATATGGATCCACTTAAAGTGTTCTACTTGGATCATCTTTGATCCTTATGCGCTCGTACTGAAACCCCAACTAGCCTTGTTGATGGGAAATCTTTAGGTGAGCATGCTCATTTTGTGCGTCATCGTTTGTCTGAAAAGGGGAAGCTCTTATGGTATCACATAAATAGTTTGCTTTGCTATGCTTGGAATCTTTGTGAAATTTATGATTTTACTTGTTGCTCTAAGAACCCTAAAAAAACACCTTCCCTACCTATGTGAGTTTAATGATAATGAAATCTTATCTTCTTATGCAAAAGGTGTTTACAGTTACTATGATATCAAACAAATTGAAGAATTTGTTGTTTTTAAGGGTGCTCATGAAGTTGCTTCTTTGATTGAAAAGTATGATGTTACTCTCTACAAATCTGAAAATTCCGACATACTTAAATATTGCTATGAAAACTTTGCTCATAATGCCTATGTTAAGGAATTTATTGAGAGAATGACCGTTCCTTTGGATGAAAATAATGATATGCATGAATCTATAGATAATTATGATTCCGATGATTTGATTGAAATATCCCTTGATGAACATGATGCTTGCTATTCTTGTGGCCATGATGCCAATATTTATGAAGATGAATTTGCTATAGTTCCTTATGTTAAACATGAGATCATTGCTATTGCACCCATACTTGACAGTTCCTTCAATCAAAAGCATGATTGCAATGATGTTATTATAAATTCTCTTGATGTCAATTGTGCTAATAATATGCAAAACCCTAAGTTTGGGGGTGCTAGTTTTGCTATGTCTACTACTTGTTGCAATGCTCATGATTGGGGTGATTCTTCTTATGATCTTGAAAATTTATTTAACCCCCATGATGAATTTGAGATTGATAGTAATTTTTGCAATATTATTGAAAGTGGGTTTGGAAGAGTGTCAACTTTAGATCCCACATATTTGGATTTTGATCAATCTTACGAAATTTTTGATAAAGGTGGGTTTGGAGAGGTCATGACTTTAGTTAATGTTAATCCCACTATTTTGGAAGAGTGTCAACTTTGCATGCATGTGGATCATGTTGAAAATATGTTATGTGATAGCTATTTTGTTAAATTTGCTTATGATCCTACATGTAACTATTATGAGAGAGGAAAATATGGTTTTAGAAATTTTCATGTTACTAAATTACCTCTCTTCATGTTGAGATTGCTATCGTCTTCTTCCTTGCATATCGTGTTCCGGGGGTACCAGGCTATGGCCAGCATGACCGAAAGGTGTTTCGGGAGCCCCGGCAAGTGTTGGAGGGCCTCATGGGCCAAAGGGGAAGGGGAAAACCAGCCCACTAAGGGGTGGTTCTCCCCCCACACCCTTTCCCATGTTATTTGGGGAGGTGGGGCACCTCCACCTGGCTTCGGAGGCAATCCTCCACCTGCTTGGCTTGGGGGGCAAGTCTCCCTCGGATTTTCCCTAGGGAGATCCAATATGCTTGGCCGCCGCCCCCTAGGGGAAACCCTAGGGCGCCTCCCCCTCTCCCCTTGCCCCTATATATAGTGGAGGGGTGGGAGGGCAGCCACACCTCTTCCCTAGCGCAGCCCCTCCCTCCTCCAACACCTCCTCCTCCTCCGTAGTGCTTGACAAAGCCCTACAGGAATACCATGAGCTCCACCACCACCATGCCGTCGTGTTGTCGGAGTTCTCCTTAAACTTCTCCTCTCCCCTTGCTGCAACAAGAAGGAGGATACGTCCACGGGCTAAACGTGTGTTGAACATAGAGGCGCCATCCGTTCGGCGCTAGATCGGATCTTCCGTGATTTGAATCGCCGCGAGTACGACTCCATCAACCGCGTTCTTGTAACGCTTCCGCTTAGCGATCTTCAAGGGTATGAAGATGCACTCACTCCTTCTCTCGTTGCTAGTATCTCCTAGATTGATCTTGGTGAGACGTAGGAAAATTTTGAATTTCTGCTACGTTCCCCAATAGTGGCATCATGAGCTAGGTCTATTGCGTAGATTCTATGCACGAGTAGAACACAAGTTGTTGTGGGCGTTGATTTTGTTCAATATGCTTACCATTACTAGTCCTATCTTGTTTCGATGGTATTGTGGGATGAAGTGGCCTGGACCGACCTTACATGTACACTTACGTGAGACAGGTTCCACCGACTGACATGCACTTGTTGCATAAGGTGGCTAGCGGGTGCTAGTCTCTCCCACTTTAGTCGGATCGGATTCGATGAAAAGTGTCGGGGATATACCCCGCGGTGTAACCCGGCCGGAAGTATAACCCGGCCGGACTTGGCGACTCACTAATGGCCCGCCCTGACTGGACGACTCACAAGTGACCCGCCCGAACCTGGCGACTTATGGGTGACCTGGCAAGCGGATCATAGGAGCGAAAAGACCCGGAGGCCCAAGAGGATCAAGGCCCAGAAGGCCGGCTTACGTTATGGTACGCCGTCTTAAGAGGAAGGAAGCAAGACCCAGGCTTGTATTTAACTTGTAAGAGAAGATAGACTAGTCCTAGTCCTACTAGGACTCCACATGTAACCCGCCCCTCTAACTTATATAAGGAGGGGCAGGGCTCCCCAAAGAGGGAACAAGCAACAAGCAATAATCTCTAGGGCTAGACACGACTAAAGGGGAGCCGGCTTACGGCGACTCTTCTCATAAGCATAACGAGACCTACCCACAAACAGCATGTAGGGTTGTTACCAGATGATGTTTCCCGGGGCCCGAAGCTGTCTAAATCCTTGTCTTGCGTGTTGCGTCTCTCGTCCCGATCAACCCCTCTCAAGCTGCCACATAGATGCATTGGCCTCGCGACTAAGTCCTGACACTAAGAACATCTGACGTGTTAATTCCACGACAGTTGGCGCCCACCTTGGAGCTCGCGCACGGTGGTGTTGAGTTCTTGGAGGGATTTTTTCTAGGGATCGAGAAATTTGCAATTTACCGGATGAAGATGAGCCGGTTTGGAAGGATCTGCATCAAGTGCAAGTTTATCAGATTGAGATGAAATAATTAGGGTTCGATGTTCTGTGTGCCGGCGGCGACGCGAGACAATTCATCGATAGGAAATTAATTTTTTGTTTCTGCACCGAGTCCTACAAGTTGTCAAATTGTACTTTCGATTGAGTTCGACAAAAGGAATCTGATGTCCGATCGGCCGAGTTCCTCAAGTTCCGGCTGCTGGACTATAGGCTCATGTTCCGGCTGGTGTACTAGTTTTATCTCTATACACCATGTCAGGTGCTTTTGACTCTACCTTTTCTATTCTACGTGAGATCTACTCAAGGCCAACTATAATACTAGTGCATATATGCTCTCGGAGATTCGATTGACAAAATTGATTGTTATATCAAGAGCTGCTACCACCCGGACATGGGGACGACGACAACTCGGGAACAGGTATGGCCGTGGCCTGACTAGTGGGCCACCTGCTACTGCCGTACCACGAGTTACAAGCCACCTTGAGTCGCCACCACAGTCGCGAGCCGCACGGCCAGATCTACCTATACAAAATCGATGCCTCGTCTACATGGAAAGTCGTCGTCGGGTCTCACCACTCCTGCGTCCGAGCTGCCATGGCCCTCTACTCCAAGCTGGCCTCGGTCTGGCCACGAGCCGGCTCTGCCACCGCACTAGTCGCGTCCGAGCCGCCCAATACCCAGTTGCTTTGTGGCCCCGATTTGGACGCTTCCGAGTTGCCTTCAAAGTCACCACTCCCGATGCTGATGTTTCTGCGGTATTTTCCTAAGCCGCCGCTGTATCTCGCCGGCCCGCAGTATCGACCTACTGCGCCGTGGTTGCGAGACACCTTAACCTTGCCTTGACCTGCTGCCGTGGCCGAAAGCCCCGTTGAGCCGCTACCGCGCGCCCGGACTAAGTCGCCTTCTGGCCAGCTCCGGTGGTTTCCGCTCGGCAACGAAGATGACGACTGGAGACTACTGATCCACTTGATGGTTCGGTATGGCTTGAGTACCAAGGTCTGTGAGTCCCAAAGCAACAAAGACTCAGAGCACTGTTACTACCATTACTTCACGTCAATTGATCCAGGCATAGTGCTTCCTGCCGTGACTCCCATGTGAAGACAAATATATGATTATTAGTTGGGTTTGATGACTATTGTGTACATGGAGGGTTAAAGACCAGGGCTAGATGAACACTGGATCGGATTTGTTTAAACTACTAGTACATCCAGCCAAAACATATGGCCACTTCAGTTGTACTTTATCACAAGTTGCCCTGCGGTTTTGCTTGAAGCGAACGCTGCCGCAACGCGCTGAGCCGCCATGGCTGAGGCCTACCACGTGGCTTTCATCTTTGGCCGAGCGGCCTCACTTCCATCTCTCCAAGCCACCTTTGCCACGTCACTACTATCAGTTCATCTTCGTCGAGCGGCCCGTCCTGGCCTGCTCTCGAGTGGTTTCATCACCGCAGCATCTGAGCCACCGCCATGGTTGCCTCCGTTTCGCTGATGTATTGAGCCGCCAGGGCTATATTAAGTTATCGGTCTGTCTGAGCCGCCTCTGTTGCGTTGAACGGATCATCCGTCGTCGGTACAAATCAGGTTATATTCGTCTAAGTCTATTTTATAAACACATATTCTTTTTATCAAAGAACAATTACTCTGGCTTTGGATGTTTTTGATGAAGGATGATTATTCATTGCAAGAGTGGAGGTCGTGTCATGGATATACGACTCGCTCCACCATTATGATGCTCTAGCATCCGACCGTGTCATAATGCTCAGTGGATATATGTGCAAGCCGTGGTATCTTCGGTCCAGTATACATCAACATGATCCGGCTTATCACACTTGCGATTGACTTACCCGTCCACCCCCATGGCCGACTCGGCGTCCGAGTAGCTTACTGCTCCTGCGATTGACTCGACCGACCGCACTGGCTTACGACGCCACGGCCGGTTCACCCGTGATTAATTTCAGTTTCACCGCGGTGATCATCAACTCCGTGGTGGATAACTGTTGGGGAACGTAGTAATTTCAAAATTTTCCTACGCACACGCAAGATCATGGTGATGCATAGTAACGAGAGGGGAGAGTCTTGTCCATGTACCCTCGTAGACCGTAAGCGGAAGCGTTATGACAACGCGGTTGATGTAGTCGTACGTCTTCACGATCCGACCGATCCAAGCACCGAACGTACGGCACCTCCGAGTTCAGCACACGTTCAGCTCGATGACGATCCCCGGACTCCGATCCAGCAGTGTGTCGGGGATGAGTTCCGTCAGCACGACAGCGTGGTGACGATGATGATGTTCTACCGACGCAGGGCTTCCCCTAAGCACCGCAACGATATGACCGAGGTGGAATATGGTGGAGGGGGGCACCGCACACGGCTAAGGAACGATCATGAAGATCAACTTGTGTGTCTAGAGGTGCCCCCCTACCCCCGTATATAAAGGAGGGAGGGGGGAGGTGTGGCCGGCCCCCTAGGGGTACGCC
The DNA here is from genome assembly GCF_018294505.1 of Triticum aestivum. Lineage (NCBI taxonomy): Eukaryota > Viridiplantae > Streptophyta > Magnoliopsida > Poales > Poaceae > Triticum > Triticum aestivum. Next base: position 507,107,546 of record NC_057798.1, on the reverse strand, counting down.
TGGAGGAGTCCTAATCCCACCGGGAGTAGGACTCCCCCCTCTTGCCTTGGTGGAGAAGGAAAGGGGGAAGGGGAAAGAGGAAAGGGGGGCGCCCCCCCTTCCTTGTCCTATTCGGACTAGGGGGAGGGGGCGCGCGGCCTGCCCTGGCCGGCCCTCCTCTTCTCCCTCATGGCCCATGTAGGCCCAATAACCCCTGGAGGGGTTCTGGTAACCCCCCGGTACTCCGGAAAAATCCCAATTTCTCCCGGAACGATTCCGATATCCAAATATAGGCTTCCAATATATCAATCTTTATGTCTCGACCATTTTGAGACTCCTCGTCATGTCCGGGATCACATCCAGGACTCCGAACATCCTTCGGTACATCAAAACATATAAACTCATTATAAAAATGTCATCGTAACATTAAGCGTGCGGACCCTACGGGTTCGAGAACTATGTAGACATGACCTAGAACTATTCTCGGTAAATAACCAATAGCAGAACCTGGATGCTCATATTGGCTCCTACATATTCTACGAAGATCTTTATCGGTCAAACCGCATAACAACATACGTTGTTCCCTTTGTCATCGGCATGTTACTTGACCGAGATTCGATCATCGGTATCTAATACCTAGTTCAATCTTGTTACCGTCAAGTCTCTTTACTCGTTACATAATGCATCATTCCGTAACTAACTCATTAGCTACATTGCTTGCAAGGCTTATAGTGATGTGCATTATCGAGAGGGCCCAGAGATACCTCTCCGACAATCGGAGAGACAAAACCTAACCTTGAAATACGCCAACCCAACATGTACCTTTGGAGACACCTGTAGAGCTCCTTTATAATCACCCAGTTACGTTGTGATGTTTGGTAGCACACAAAGTGTTCCTCCGGTAAACGGGAGTTGCATAATCTCATAGTTACAGGAACATGTATAAGTCATGAAGAAAGCAATAGCAACATACTAAACGATCAAGTGCTAGGCTAACGGAATGGGTCATGTCAATCACATCATTCTCCTAATGATGTGATCTCTTTACTCAAATGACAACACATGTCTATGGTTAGGAAACATAACCATCTTTGATTAATGAGCTAGTCAAGTAGAGGCATACTAGTGACGTTATGTTTGTCTATGTATTCACACATGTATCATGTTTCCGGTTAATACAATTCTAGCATGAATAATAAACATTTATCATGATATGAGGAAATAAATAATAACTTTATTATTGCCTCTAGGGCATATTTCCTTCAGTCTCCCACTTGCACTAGAGTCAATAATCTAGATTACACAATAATGATTCTAACACCCATGGAGTCTTGGTGCTGATCATGTTTTGCTTGTGGAAGAGGCTTAGTCAATGGGTCTGCAACATTCAGATCCGTATGTATCTTGCAAATCTCTATGTCTCCCACCTGGACTTGGTCCCGGATGGAATTGAAGCGTCTTTTGATGTGCTTGGTCCTTTTGTGAAATCTGGATTCCTTTGCCAAGGCAATTGCACCAGTATTGTCACAGAAGATTTTCATTGGTCCCGATGCACTAGGTATGACACCTAGATCGGAAATGAACTCTTTCATCCAGACTCCTTCATTTGCTACTTCCAAAGCAGCTATGTACTCCGCTTCACATGTAGATCCCGCCACGACGCTTTGTTTAGAACTGCACCAACTTACAGCTCCACCGTTTAATAAAAACACGTATCCGGTTTGTGATTTAGAATTGTCCGGATCAGTGTCAAAGCTTGCATCGATGTAACCATTTACAATTAGCTCTTTGTCACCTCCATATACGAGAAACATATCCTTAGTCCTTTTCAGGTATTTCAGGATGTTCTTGACCGCTATCTAGTGATCCACTCCTGGATTACTTTGGTACCTTCCTGCCAAGCTTATTACTAAGCATACGTCAGGTATGGTACACAGCATTGCATACATGATAGAGCCAATGGTAGAAGCATAGGGAATATTTTTCATTTTCTCTCTATCTTCTGCTGTGGTCGGGCATTGAGTCTGACTCAACTTCACACCTTGTAATACAGGCAAGAACCCTTTCTTTGCCTAATCCGTTTTGAACTTTTTCAAAACTTTATCAAGGTATGTGCTTTGTGAAAGTCCAATTAAGCGTCTTGATCTATCTCTATAAATCTTGATGCCCAATATGTAAGCAGCTTCACCGAGGTCTTTCATAGAAAAACTTTTATTCAAGTATCCCTTTATGCTATCCAGAAATTCTATATCATTTCCAATTAATAATATGTCATCTACATATAATATCAGAAATGCTACAGAGCTCCCACTCACTTTCTTGTAAATACAGGCTTCTCCAAAAGTCTGTATAAAACCATATGCTTTGATCACACTATCAAAGCATTTATTCCAACTCCGAGATGCTTGCACCAGTCCATAAATGGATCGCTGGAGCTTGCACACTTTGTTAGCACCTTTTGGATCGACAAAACCTTCTGGTTGCATCACATACAACTCTTCTTCCAGAAATCCATTCAAGAATGCAGTTTTGACATCCATTTGCCAAATTTCATAATCATAAAATGCAGCAATTGCTAACATGATTCGGACAGACTTAAGCATCGCTACAGGTGAGAAAGTCTCATCGTAGTCAACCCCTTGAACTTGTCGAAAACCTTTCGCAACAAGTCGAGCTTTATAGACAGTTACATTACCATCTGCGTCAGTCTTCTTCTTAAAGATCCATTTATTCTCAATGGCTTGCCGATCATCGAGCAAGTCAACCAAAGTCCATACTTTGTTCTCATGCATGGATCCCATCTCAGATTTCATGGCTTCTAGCCATTTTGCAGAATCTGGGCTCATCATCGCTTCCTCATAGTTCGTAGGTTCGCCATGGTCAAGTAACATGACTTCCAGAATAGGATTACTGTACCACTCTGGTGCGGATCTTACTCTGGTAGACCTACGAGGTTCAGTAGAAACTTGATTTGAAGTTTCATGATCAATATCATTAGCTTCCTCACTCATTGGTGTAGTTGTCATAGGAACCAGTTCTTGTGATGGACTACTTTCCAATAAGGGAGCAGGTACAGTTACCTCATCAAGTTCTACTTTCCTCCCACTCACTTCTTTCGAGATAAACTCCTTCTCTAGAAAGGATCCGAATTTAGCAACGAAAATCTTGCCCTCAGATCTGTGATAGAAGGTGTACCCAACAATCTCTTTTGGGTATCCTATGAAGACACATTTCTCCGATTTGGGTTCGAGCTTATCTGGTTGAAGTTTCTTCACATAAGCATCGCAGCCCCAAACTTTAAGAAACGACAACTTTGGTTTCTTGCCAAACCACAGTTCATAAGGTGTTGTCTTAACGGATTTTGATCGTTCCCTATTTACCGTGAATGCGGCCGTCTCTAAAGCATAACCCCAAAATGATAGCGGTAAATCAGTAAGAGACATCATAGATCGCACCATATCTAGTAAAGTACGATTACAATGTTCGGACACACCATTTTGTTGTGGTGTTCCACGTGGCGTGAGTTGCGAAACTATTCTGCATTGTTTCAAATATAAACCAAACTCGTAACTCAAATATTCTCCTCCATGATCAGATCGTAGAAATTTTATTTTCTTATTACGATGATTTTCCACTTCACTCTGAAATTCTTTGAACTTTTCAAATGTCTCAGACTTGTGTTTCATTAAGTAGATATACCCATATCTGCTCAAATCATCTGTGAAGGTGAGAAAATAACGATACCCTCCGCGAGCCTCAATATTCATTGGACCACAAACATCAGTATGTATGATTTCCAATAAGTCAGTTGCTTGCTCCATAGTTCCGGAGAACGGCGTTTTAGTCATCTTGCCCATGAGGCACGGTTCGCAAGTACCAAGTGATTCATAATCAAGTGATTCCAAAAGTCCTTCACTATGGAGTTTCTTCATGCGCTTTATACCGATATGACCTAAACGGCAGTGCCACAAATAAGTTGCACTATCATTATCAACTCTGCAATTTTTGGTTTCAACAGTATGAATATGTGTATCACTACTTTCAAGATTCAATAAAAATAGACCACTCTTCAAGGGTGCATGACCATAAAAGATATTACTCATATAAATAGAACAACCATTATTCTCTGATTTAAATGAATAACCGTCTTGCATGAAACAAGATCCAGATATAATGTTCATGCTCAATGCTGGCACCAAATAACAATTATTTAGGTCTAAAACTAATCCCGATGGTAGATGTAGAGGTAGCGTGCCGACTGTGATCACATCGACTTTGGAACCATTTCCCACGCGCATCGTCACCTCGTCCTTAGCCAATCTTCGCATAATCCGTAGTCCCTGTTTTGAGTTGCAAATATTAGCAACAGAACCAGTATCAAATACCCAGGTACTACTGCGAGTATTAGTAAGGTACACATCAATAACATGTATATCACATATACCTTTGTTTACTTTGCCATCCTTCTTATCCGCCAAATACTTGGGGCAGTTCTGCTTCCAGTGTCCAGTCTGCTTGCAGTAGAAGCACTCAGTCTCAGGCTTAGGTCCAGACTTGGGTTTCTTCTCTTGAGCAGCAACTTGTTTGTTGTTCTTCTTGAAGTTCCCCTTCTTCTTCCCTTTGCCCTTTTTCTTCAAACTGGTGGTCTTGTTGACCATCAACACTTGATGCTCCTTCTTGATTTCTACCTCCGCGGCTTTTAGCATTGCGAAGAGCTCGGGAATAGTCTTGTTCATCCCTTGCATATTATGGTTCATCACGAAGCTCTTGTAGCTTGGTGGTAGTGATTGAAGAATTCTGTCAATGACACTATCATCAGGAAGATTAACTCCCAGTTGAATCAAGTGATTATTATACCCAGACATTTTGAGTATGTGTTCACTGATAGAACTATTCTCCTCCATCTTGCAGCTATAGAACTTATTGGAGACTTCATATCTCTCAATCCGGGCATTTGCTTGAAATATTAACTTCAACTCCTGGAACATCTCATATGCTCCATGACGTTCAAAACGTCGTTGAAGACCCGGTTCTAAGCCGTAAAGCATGGCACACTGAACTATCGAGTAGTCATCAGCTTTGCTCTGACAGGCATTCTTAACGTTGTCAGTTGCATCAGCAGCAGGCCTGGCACCCAGTGGTGCTTCCAGGACGTAATTCTTCTATGCAGCAATGAGGATAATCCTCAGGTTACGGACCCAATCCGTGTAATTGCTACCATCATCTTTCAACTTTGCTTTCTCAAGGAACGCGTTAAAATTGAACGGAACAACAGCACGAGCCATCTATCTACAACAAACATAGACAAGCAAAATACTATCAGGTACTAAGTTCATGATAAATTTAAGTTCAATTAATCATATTACTTAAGAACTCCCACTTAGACAGACATCTCTCTAGTCATCTAAGTGATCACGTGATCCAAATCAACTAAACCATGTCCGATCATCACGTGAGATGGAGTAGTTTCAATGGTGAACATCACTATGTTGATCATATCTACTATATGATTCACGTTCGACCTTTCGGTCTCCGTGTTCCGAGGCCATATCTGTTATATGCTAGGCTCGTCAAGTTTAACCTGAGTATTCCGCGTGTGCAACTGTTTTGCACCCGTTGTATTTGAACATAGAGCCTATCACACCCGATCATCACGTGGTGTCTCAGCACGAAGAACTTTCGCAACGGTGCATACTCAGGGAGAACACTTCTTGATAATTTTTAGTGAGAGATCATCTTAAAATGCTACCGTCAATCAAAGCAAGATAAGATGCAAAAAGGATAAACATCACATGCAATCAATATACGTGATATGATATGGCCATCATCATCTTGTGCTTGTGATCTCCATCTCCGAAGCACCAACGTGATCACCATCGTCACCGGTGCGACACCTTGATCTCCATCGTAGCATCGTTGTCGTTACGCCATCTATTGCTTCTACGACTATCGCTACCGCTTAGTGATAAAGTAAACCAATTACATGGCATTTGCATTTCATACAATAAAGCGACAACCATATGGCTCCTGCCAGTTGCCGATAACTTCGGTTACAAAACATGATCATCTCATACAATAAAATATAGCATCACGTCTTGACCATATCACATCACAACATGCCATGAAAAAACAAGTTAGACGTCTTCTACTTTGTTGTTGCAAACTTTACGTGGCTGCTACGGGCTGAGCAAGAACCGTTCTTACCTACGCATCAAAACCACAACGATAGTTCGTCAAGTTAGTGTTGTTTTAACCTTCGCAAGGACCGGGCGTAGCCACACTCGGTTCAACTAAAGTTGGAGAAACAGACACCTGCTAGCCACCTGTGTGCAAAGCACGTCGGTAGAACCAGTCTCGCGTAAGTGTACGCGTAATGTCGGTCCGAGCCGCTTCATCCAACAATACCGCTGAACCAAAGTATGACATGCTGGTAAGCAGTAAGACTTGTATCGCCCACAACTCACTTGTGTTCTACTCGTGCAAAAAACATCAACGCAAAAAACCTAGGCTCGGATGCCACTGTTAGGGAACGTAGTAATTTCAAAATTTTCCTACGCACACGCAAGATCATGGTGATGCATAGCAACGAGAGGGGAGAGTGTTGTCCATGTACCCTCGTAGACCGTAAGCGGAAGCGTTATGACAACGCGGTTGATGTAGTCGTATGTCTTCATGATCCGACCGATCCAAGCACCGAATGTACGGCACCTCCGAGTTCAGCACACGTTCAGCTCGATGACGATCCCCGGACTCCGATCCAGCAGTGTGTCGGGGATGAGTTCCGTCAGCACGATGGTGTGGTGACGATGATGATGTTCTACCGACGCAGGGCTTCCCCTAAGCACCGCAACGATATGACAGAGGTGGAATATGGTGGAGGAGGGCACCGCACACGGCTAAGGAACGATCACGAAGATCAACTTGTGTGTCTAGAGGTGCCCCCTGCCCCCGTATATAAAGGAGGGAGGGGGGAGGTGCGGCCGGCCCCCTAGGGGTGTGCCTGGAGGAGTCCTACTCCCACCGGGAGTAGGACTCCCCCCTCTTGCCTTGGTGGAGAAGGAAAGGGGGGAGGGGAAAGAGGAAAGGGGGGCGCCCCCCTCCCCTTCCTTGTCCTATTAGGACTAGGGGGGAGGGGGCGCGCGGCCTGCCCTGGCCGGCCCTCCTCTTCTCCCTCATGGCCCATGTAGGCCCAATAACCCCCGGGGGGGTTCCGGTAACCCCCCGGTACTCCGGAAAAATCCCGGTTTCTCCCGGAACGATTCCGATATCCAAATATAGGCTTCCAATACATCAATCTTTATGTCTCGACCATTTTGAGACTCCTCGTCATGTCCGGGATCACATCCGGGACTCCGAACAACCTTCGGTACATCAAAACATATAAACTCATAATAAAACTGTCATCGTAACGTTAAGCGTGCGGACCCTAAGGGTTCGAGTGTAGACATGACCTAGAACTATTCTCGGTAAATAACCAATAGCGGAACCTGGATGCTCATATTGGCTCCTACATATTCTACGAAGATCTTTATCGGTCAAACCGCATAACAACATATGTTGTTCCCTTTGTCATCGGCATGTTACTTGCCCAAGATTCAATCGTCGGTATCTAATACCTAGTTCAATCTTGTTACCGGCAAGTCTCTTTACTCGTTACGTAATGCATCATTCTGTAACTAACTCATTAGCTACATTGCTTGCAAGGCTTATAGTGATGTGCATTACCGAGAGGGCCCAGAGATACCTCTCCGACAATCGGAGTGACAAAACCTAATCTTGAAATACGCCAACCCAACATGTACCTTTGGAGACACCTGTAGAGCTCCTTTATAATCACCCAGTTACGTTGTGATGTTTGGTAGCACACAAAGTGTTCCTCTGGTAAATGGGAGTTGCATAATCTCATAGTTACAGGAACATGTATAAGTCATGAAGAAAGCAATAGCAACATACTAAACAATCAAGTGCTAGGCTAACGGAATGGGTCATGTGAATCACATCATTTTCCTAATGATGTGATCTCTTTAATCAAATGACAACACATGTCTATGGTTAGGAAACATAACCATCTTTGATTAATGAGCTAGTCAAGTAGAGGCATACTAGTGACGTTATGTTTGTCTATGTATTCACACATGTATCATGTTTCCGGTTAATACAATTCTAGCATGAATAATAAACATTAATCATGATATGAGGAAATAAATAATAACTTTATTTTTGCCTCTAGGGCATATTTCCTTCAATAACTACTGGCCTGACGCATCAGGTGATATCCATCCAAGTTTGTTTTTATTATCACATGTCGTTTTTGTCAAAGAACAAGTTTATCTTTGCCTTGGTATACAATATTGTTTATGTAGGGCAAATTATTTATGATAAAAATTGATATTATACCGCGGAGGTGGAGACACGCCAACATCTTTTGGCGCAGGTGGTCGTCGTTACTCAACGGACTCCTGCACCGGCTTACAACGCCATGGCCGTCTCTCTCGATCGCGCCGGCTTACAACGCCGTGGCCGTCTCTCGCGACCGAGCCGGTTTACAATGCACTGGCCGTCTTTTATGACCACGCCGGTTTACAACAAGGAGGACAACTTGCTCATCCGCACCGTCTTACAACACCGCGGCCGACTCATCTGTCCGCTCCCGTGGCCGACTCACCCGTCATTGATTTCAACTTTACTGCAGTGATCATCAACTCTGTGATGGATTAATTCCGGCTCAACACATCAGGTGAAATCCATCCAGTATATTTTATATTATATATTGTTTTCTTTAAAAGAGAAATTACTCTGGCTTGCAAGTTCTCCAGTGCAGGACAAGTTATGTCACTGAGATGTTGAATGACTCATATTGGTGTATATCACGATCAAATATGGAGAGTCTCAAGCCAACTCCTCGAGTAGTCTTAAAACTCGGGGGCTACAGTGACATGACTCGGGAACTCCGGGTCATGGTCTGGAGGACACTACCATACAGATGAAAATTCCGGTTTAAAATCCAGTTCCAGAGACATCTCTCTCCCGCAAAGCTTTGAAGCTCTCAAAACCGGTTCAAACATCCGGATCAAGGTAAATTTGTCCCTTACAAAGCTTTGAGGATCTCAATATCCGGTTTAAGAAATTCCGGTTCCAAACATGGGTATCCTGCTTTACGGCTTATGTTATTATGGTCACTTGGGGGCTTCCTGCTCATCGGGCATAGCCATCAGTACCCTCTTGATCGGCGCAATGCCAAAATTTATACGGTCATTTGGGGGCTTCCTGTTCAAACATAGGTCATATTTGAACCAAAGAGAACATAGCTGTCGATACCCTTTTGATTAGCAAACTGTTGAACCTACTTGGGGGCTTCTTGATCGTATCCGAATCATAGCTCAACCCCTTTGGGAATCAACGTGGATCGTATACGAATCAGCATCGTTAAACAACTCTCATGGTCACTTGGGGGCTTCATGTTCAAACATAGGTCGTATTCGAACCAAAGAGAACATAGCTGTGGATACCCATTTGATCGGCATTGCCAAGCCACTGGGGGCTATATGATCATATTCGAATCTTAGCTTAACCCCTTTGGAACGGTTTACTGATCGTATCCGAATCAGAAGCCTCAAAAAGTTTTATTCTATCTCTGGTAAAGTTTATTGTAGCCACAATTACTTAACTTGAGACCTTTTGGGGATTATATCTCCAATGTATATAAGTGTTTTATGATTAACCGGCTTGACTTTTGACTATAAGTCAACAGCTTATGACAACCATCATTTATATGGAAGCATTGGCTTCTAAGGATTGGGTTATCACCCTTATTACACAGGTCATGTAAACCGGCAGTACAAATTCAATATCAAAGTGGTCATTTGGGGGCTTCCTGCTCAAACATAGGTCGTATTCGAACCAAAGAGAACATGGTTGTCGATACCCACTTGATCGGCAGCGCCAACGCCACTGGGGGCTATATGATCGTATTCGAATCTTAGCTTAACCCCTTTGGAACGGTTTACTGATTGTATTCGAATCAGAAGCCTCAAAAATTTTATCTGTTTTTATACAATCGCAAGTATTTGAGTTGTCACAAATATCATATGTGCCGGCTCTTACAGAGTTGAGTTATCAATTTCACTGTCCGGGTCACCTAAGCCGGCAGTATCATTCAAAGGATCATAGGGATCTTGTGATCTGCTTGTGTGCAGGATAAGACTACATTTGGATGGTTACCCGCCCTGGCTTTTGACGTTAAGTCGCCAGGGTATATGTTTTTTAAACTCTTTGCAGGATTTGCAGAAATATGACAAATAAATGATTAAGTTCAAGCTCATTACCAACATTGATGCTTCAAAATGATCATCCATTCTGGATTTTTCTCAAAGGCTATAAGCCGCCGGGTTATAAAAATTCCGGCTTACAATGAAGGCGAATTAAATCGTCGTTGGCCAAGAGCCGCCGGGTATTTAAACTCCGAGTTTACTTATCAACCGATGAGGTATTCAAATTTTTAATAGCCAAAGCTGGCTGGATTTTCATGATGATATTGAGTGATTGAGGTTTTCATACCGGGTTATATTATTCAAATCTTGAATAGCCAACATGGCTGGATTTCTATTGTGATTATCAATAACCAGTATTATTGAGGTTTTCAAAGTCGCTTTAGTGCAATAGCTATTATTTTATCAAAGGATATGATTTATTCTACAATGGAAGGAATAGTCCCAAGTCGCTGCAGGCTTACGACCCGGCACTTGGGGGCTACATTATTCAAATTGAGGGTACATCAAATATGCAAGTCTCATGTCACTGCAAGCATGCACCATGACACTTGGGGGCTAATGCAAGGTCATTTTTGCTCACCTCATTGAAGAGCCGACTCATCACATCGTAATGAGCTGGCCCTTGGGGGCTACCAATTGCTCGTATCAACAATTCAAGTTTACATGGTTATATCTATAAAGTCCCTGCTCATTATTACATAATGACCTGACCCTTGGGGGCTACACTGGTTGAAGTTTTTATGAGCATAAGGCAATTTCAAGTCCCAGGTTGCTGCAAGCATGACAACCTGGCACTTGGGGGCTACATGTAATATGGATATAAGGGAGAAATATCTTCCAATTTTCAGTTTTGAGCAAATCAGATTGACCCGGCATCACCAATCATTATGACCCGGTATCTACAACAATCATAACCCGGCGTCATCAATAATCATGAACCAGCATTGGCAACAATCATGAACCAGCGTTGGAAACAATCATGACCAGGAATTATCAGTTTTTATAACCCGGAGATTTTGGAAATTATAACTCGGCAAGATCTATACCTTTAAGCCGGTTGAAATTAGATGAGTATTTCAAGACCTATAATTTTAAGCCGGCGCTTTGGAAGCCAACTCAGATGGATTATTTGTTTAGAATATTTCTTCTACAAGCAAATTGATTGTGAAGCTGGTCTATTGGCCCGGGTTTTTCTAGAAGAAGTAAATGACAAGGACTTAAGGATGTTCAGGTGCCGGTTTACAAGAATTCTTAACCCGGAGCACAACCTGTCAAATTTGTTCTTGTGTTTATTTTGCAGCATAAGTTTACCATGGATAAATCCAAGATAAACTTGGGGGCTAATGTCGGGGATATACCCCGCGGTGTAACCCAGCCGGAAGTATAACCCGGCCGGACTTGGCGACTCACTAATGACTCGCCCTGACTGGACGACTCACAAGTGACCCGCCCGAACCTGGCGACTTATGGGTGACCTGGCAAGCGGATCATAGGAGCAAAAAGACCCGGAGGCCCAAGAGGCTCAAGGCCCAGAAGGCCGGCTTACGTTATGGTACGCTGGCTTTAGAGGAAGGAAGCAAGACCTGGACTTGTATTTAACTTGTAAGAGAAGATAGACTAGTCCTAGTCCTACTAGGACTCCACATGTAACCCGCCCCCTAACTTATATAAGGAGGGGCAGGGCTCCCCAAAGAGGGAACAAGCAACAAGCAATAATCTCTAGGGCTAGTTACGACTAAAGGGGAGCCGGCTTACGGTGACTCTTCTCATGAGAATAATGAGACCTACCCACAAACAGCATGTAGGGTTGTTACCGGATGATGTTTCCCGGGGCCCGAAGCTGTCTAAATCCTTGTCTTGCGTGTTGCGTCTCTCGTCCCGATCAACCCCTCTCAAGCTGCCACATAGATGTGTTGGCCTCGCGACTAAGTCCTGACACTAAGGACATCTGACGTGTTAATTCCACGACAAAAAGGGTCCTTATGAAGGGTAAATATAAATTGGCATATCATGTTGTGGTTTTGGCATAGGTAAGAAATGTTCTTGATAGAAACCTATAGCAGCCACGTTAAAAAACTTGCAACAACAATTAGAGGACGTCTAACTTGTTTTTGCAGCATATGTTGTGTGATGTGATATGCTTTTAAAGGATGTGATGAATGAAATATATGTGATGTATGAGATTGATCATGTTCTTGTAATAGGAATCACGACTTGCATGTCGATGAGTATGACAACCGGCAGGAGCCATAGGAGTTGTCTTAATTTATTGTATGACCTGCGTGTCATTGAATGACGCCATGTAATTACTTTACATTATTGCTAAGCCGTTAGCCATAGTAGTAGAAGTAATAGTTGGCGAGACAACTTCATGGAGACACGATGATGGAGATCATGATGATGGAGATCATGGTGTCATGCCGGTGATGATGATGATCATGGCGCCCCGAAGATGGAGATCAAAAGGAGCAAAATGATATTGGCCATATCATTTCACTATTTGATTGCATGAGATGTTTATCATGTGTTTACATCTTATTTGCTTAGAACGACGGTAGCATAAATAAGATGATCCCTCACTAAAATTTCAAGAAAGTGTTCCCCCTAACTGTGCACCGTTGCAAAGGTTCGTTGTTTCGAAGCACCACGTGATGATCGGGTGTGATAGATTCTAACGTTTACATACAACGGGTGTAAGCCAGATTTACACATGCAAAACACTTAGGTTGACTTGATGAGCCTAGCATGTACTGACATGGCCTCGGAACACAAGAGACCGAAAGGTCGAACATGAGTCGTATAGTAGATACGATCAACATGAAGATGTTCACCGATGATGACTAGTCCGTCTCATGTGATGATCGGACACGGCCTAGTTGACTCGTATCATGTATCACTTAGATGACTAGAGGGATGTATGTGTGAGTGCTAGTTCATTAGATGAACTTAATTATCCTGAACATAGTCAAAAGGTCTTTGCAAATTATGTCGTAGCTTGCATTTTAGTTCTACTATTTAGATATGTTCCTAGAGAAAATTTATTTGAAAGTTAATACTAGCGATTATGCGGACTCGGTCCGTAAACTGAGGATTGTCCTCATTGCTACGCAGAAGGCTTATGTCCTTAATGCACCGCTCGGTGTGCTGAACCTCGAACATCATCTGTGGATATTGCGAACATCTGACATACACGTTTTGATGACTACGTGATAGTTCAGTAAAAGGTTTAGAATTGAGGCGCCGAAGACAATTTTTGAAACGTCGCGGAACATAGGAGATGTTCCGCGGGCTGAAATTGGGATTTCAGGCTCGTGCCCATGTCAAGAGGTATGAGACCTCTGACGAGTTTCTTAAGCCTGCAAACTAAGGGAGAAAAGCTCAATCATTGAGCATGTGCTCAGATTGTCTGAGTACTACAATCACTTGAATCGAGTGGGAGTTAATCTTCCTTAAGAGATAGTGATGGTTCTCCAAAGTGATTGCCACCATGCTACTAGAGCTTCATGATGAACTATAACATATCAGGGATAGATATGATGATCCTTGAGATATTTGCGATGTTTGACACCGCAAAAGTAGAAATCAAGAAGGAGCATCAATTGTTGATGGTTAGTGAAACCACTAGTTTCAAGAAGGGCAAGGGAAAGAAGGGATACTTCATAAAATGGCAAATCAGTTGCTGCTCTAGTGAAGAAACCCAAGGTTGAACCCAAACCTGGGACTAAATGCTTCTGTAATGAGGGGAACGGTCACTGAAGCAAAACTACCCTAGATACTTGGTAGATGAGAAGGCTGGCAAGGTCGACAGAAGTATATTGGATATACATTATATTGATGTGTACTTTACTAGTACTCCTAGTAGCACCATGGTAATAGATACCGGTTTGGTTGCTAAGTGTTAGTAACTCAAAATAAAAGGCTACGGAATAAACAGAGACTAGCTAAAGGCAAGGTGACGATATGTGTTGGAAGTATTTCCATGGTTGATGTGATCAAACATCGCACGCTCCCTCTACCATCGAGATTGGTGTTAAACCTAAATAATTGTTATTTGGTGTTTGCGTTGAGCATAGACATGATTGGACTATGTTTATCGCAATACAGTTATTCATTTAAGGAGAATAATGGTTACTCTATTTATTTGAATAATACCTTCAACGGTCTTGCACCTAAAATGAATGGTTTATTGAATCTCGATCGTAGTGATACACATGTTCATACCAAAAGATATAAGATATTAATGATAGTACCACATACTTGTGGCACTGCCATATGAGTCATACTGGTATAAAACGCATGAAGAAGCTCCATGTTGATGGATCTTTGGACTCACTCATTTTGAAAAGATTAAGACATGTGAACCATGTCTATCGGTATATATGCATGAAGAAACTCCATGCAGATGGATCATTTGGACTCACTTGATTCTAAATCACTTGAGACATGCAAATCATACCACATGGGCAAGATGACTGAAAAGCCTCGTTTTCAGTAAGATGGAACAAGAGAGCAACTTGTTGGAAGTAATACATTTTGATGTGTGTTGTCCAATAAGTGTCGAGGCACGCAGTGGATATCGTTATGTTCTTACTTCACAGATGATTTGAGTAGATGTTGAGTATATTTACTTGATGAAACACAAGTCTGAATTATTGAAAGGTTCAAGTAATTTTCAGAGTGAAGTTGAAGATCGTCGTGACAAGAGGATAATGTCTATGATATGATCATAGAGATGAATATCTGAGTTACGTGTTTGGTACACAATTAAGACATTGTGGAAATTGTTTCACAACTAATACCGCCTGGAACACCATAGTGTGATGGTGTGTCCGAACATCATAGATGCACCCTATTGGATATGGGGCATACCATGATGTCTCTTATCGAATTACCACTATCATTTATGGATTAGGCATTAGAGACAACTGCATTCACTTTAATAGGGCACCACATAATTCCGTTGAGATGACACCGTGTGAACTATGGTTTAGAGAAACCTAAGCTGTCATTTCTTGAAAGTTTGGGGCTGCGACGCTTATGTGAAAAAGTTTCATCCTAGTAAGCTCGAACCCAAAACGGATAAATGCATCTTCATAGGTCACCCAAAACAGTTGGATATACCTCCTATTTCAGATCTGGAAGCAAAAGTGATTGTTTCTAAAACGGGTCATTTCTCGAGAAAAAGTTTCTCTCGAAAGAATTGAGTGGGAGGATGGTGGAGACTTGATGAGGTTATTGAACCATCACTTCAACCAGTGTGTAGCAGGGCACAAGAAGTTGTTCCTGTGGCGCCTACACCAATTGAAGTGGAAGCTGATGAGAGTGATCATAAAACTTTGGATCAAGTCACTACCAAACCTCGTAGGTCGACAAGGACGCGTACTGCTTCAGAGTGGTATGGTAGTCCTGTCTTGGAGGTCATGTTGCTAGACAACAATGAACCTACGAGTTGTGGAGAAGCGATGGTGGGCCCAGTGAGGGAGTCCCGGATTAGGGGGTGTCCGGATAGCCGGACTACCATCATTGGCCGAACTATCATCGGGCGGACTATCATCATCGACCGGACTCCAAGACTATGAAGATACAAGATTGAAGACTTCGTCCCGTGTCCGGATGGGACTTTCCTTGGCGTGGAGGGCAAGCTTGGCGATACGGATACGTAGATCTCCTACCATTGTACCCGACTCTATGTAACCCTAGCCCTCTCCGGTGTCTATATAAACCGGATGGCTCTAGTCCGTAGGACACAACAACAACCATTACAATCATACCATAGGTTAGCTTCTAGGGTTTAGCCTCCTTGATCTCTTGGTAGATCCACTCTTGTAAACATCCACAATATCAATATCAATCAAGCAGGACGTAGGGTTTTACCTTCATCAAGAGGGCCCGAACCTGGGTAAAACATCGTGTCCCTTGTCTACTGTTACCATCCGCCTAGACGCACAGTTCGGGACCCCCTACCCGAGATCCGCTGGTTTTGACACTGACATTGGTGCTTTCATTGAGAGTTCCTCTGTGCCGTCACCGATAGGAAGGATGCCTCTTCCTGTCTTCAAGGACGGTATCTTCGCCGATGGAGCCTTGGCCGCCGGCCAAACTATCCGGCTAGGAGGTTTCTTATGACCGCCTGTCCGGCCACCGCTTCAACGATGACCTCTCGTGTCATCGTGAGCAATCTTCACGTCAACTCGGAATTCGCCGAGCAGTTAGATCCAGCAGAGCTCTTGTCTGTATACGAACTCTTGGATCGGATCGCCGCCCTGGGAGTCGCTACAGACTACAATCGGATCGGGCTTAAAACCGATCTGAGAGAGATTAAATCTCCCCAGGTTACCCACCACGTCATGGTGGTAGAGGAACATCGCGACGATCCTTCTCCCATATTGAAAACTAGTCGTGTCCGGGCTACCGAACCCTCCATGCCGGATTCCCGCGGAGGAGCGGATTCCGATCAAGCACTGAACATAAAGTCAGGCATCGGACCGGACTCGTTGGACAATGTTCCACTTTCCAAGCTTCCAAATTCGGAAACTTCTCGGCCCTTGAGCCTCGAGATGGGCAGGGTCCCGGACTCAATTAGGCCCGCCCGTCCAGATATACACGATCTATCTCTAATCCGGCAAGAGCCAGCCGAAACAGTACGTCATTACTGGGCCAGATTCCTCCTGGTCATGGACCGGATAAAGGACTGCCGAGAGGAAAACGCAATCTTGATCTTTTGCAACAATTGCACGGACAGGGGAATCTTGAACGCCGTCAGCCATCGTGAAATCACACGTTTCGCCGACTTGGCATCCATAGTGCGAAAGTATTGTGCCATAGAAAGTTTCCGGAAAACCGAAGATAGGTTTTGGGATAATCCGGCCCCGAACATAGCCCCAGTCCGCAACAAAAGGGTGCATTACACTCAGGCACCAAGTACAAGAACCAAAAAACAGAAGCCCCTTAAAGGGAACGGAACCGTACTGGAGGGATGGCTCAGCAAACCCTGTACAATTCACAGTACCAAGGGCGCCACCCCAACACATAGCCTTCGTGCATGTTGGATATTACGGCAGGTGGCCAAAAGTGGCGAGGAGCTTCTAGCCCCGCGAAACCACACCAACAATACCGGTACGGTATCAACAGTCTTCGAGACTTTCGCATCAAACAATATGCGGAAACGAACGATCCACAGCATTGCCGAAGTCTACCAAGTAGCAACAACAAATCCTTGGAGCGACGCGGCCATCACCTTCAACGCCAGCGACGAACCTAAATTCCGAACAGCCCGAGCACCAGCCGCATTGGTCCTCAGTCCAATAGTGGACGACTTTCGACTTACCAAGGTACTCATGGATGGCGGCAGCGGATTGAACCTCATTTACGAGGAAACTCTTCAAAAAATGGAAATAGACTGGAGCCGCATTGAGTGAAGCAGCACAACCTTCAGAGGAATAATCCCTAGCCGGGAAGCACGCTGCACCGGAAAAATCACAATCGATGTGATGTTCGGCTCGCCGGATAATTACAGGTCCGAAGAAATCACGTTCCAAGTGGCCCCGCTCAGCAGCGGATACCACGCTATATTAGGACGAGAGGCGTTCACAATTTTCCAAGCCGTACCCCATTACGGGTACATGAAGCTCAAAATGTCTGGGCCCGGCGGGATAATCACTCTCGTTAGTGATCCGGACATAGCACTCCGCGCCGAAAACAAAACAGCTGCATTAGCCCTGGAGGCACTATCCGAAGCCCTAGCGGCAGAGGAACTCACCGCGCTGCGCGCTACGGTGCACAGAGACGACGTGATAGTCGATAAGAAATCCAAGTCCACCTCCTTTAAACCAGCGGATGAAATTATAAAATTCCAGGTCCACCCAACGGACCCGACAAAGACGGCCTCCATCGGGGCACAGTTGAACCCTGATGTAGACGCCGCGCTGCGAGAATTCCTTCGGGAAAATTGGGACATTTTCGCCTGGCATCCTTCAGATATGCCAGGAATCCCTCGTAGGCTGGCAGAGCATAGCCTAAACATCCTAAAAGGGTTCAAGCCAGTCAAACAGGCTCTTCGACGATTTTCCGAACCCAAAAGACAGGCAGTGGGAGAAGAACTAGCCAAACTATTGGAAGCCGGATTCATCAGAGACATCAAACATCCAGATTGGCTAGCAAACCTGGTAATGGTACCAAAAAAGGACAGATCCTGGCGCCTATGTGTCGATTTCAAAGACCTAAATAAAGCCTGCCCAAAGGATCCCTTCCCCCTCCCCCGCATCGACCAAATCATCAATGTCACTGCAGGGCACGATTCATTGTGCTTCCTGGACGCATACTCCGGCTATCATCAAATCAAGATGGCAGAAGCGGATCAAGCCGCAACGACATTCATTACTCCATATGGACCATTCTGCTTCAACATGATGCCCTTCGGACTTAAAAATGCCGGCGCAACATATCAGCGCATGATCCAGACATGTCTGGCTACCCAGATCGGCAAAATAGTAGAGGCATACGTAGACGACGTAGTCGTCAAAACCAAACACATCGAAACTCTAGTAGACGACTTGAGGGTCACATTCGACAACCTCCGAGCATATGACATCAAGCTGAATCCGGAAAAATGCTTTTTCGGCGTACCAGCTAGAAAGCTCTTGGGCTTCATTGTATCCGGTAGAGGAATTGAAGCAAATCCGGCCAAAATCCGAGCCCTATCACAGTTGGATATTCCAAAAAACCTCAAACAGATCCAGAAATTGACTGGATGCGTGGCGGCTCTCAGCCGCTTTATCTCCCGCCTAGGAGAAAAGGCATTGCCCCTCTATCGCCTCCTCAGGCACACCGAACACTTCGAGTGGACGGATGCTGCCACTGCCGAACTCGAAGAAATAAAGGCCATATTGGCAACGAATCCGGTCCTGGCTGCGCCCAACCTGGGCGAACCTATGTTGTTATACATCGCGACAACACTTCAAGTAGTAAGCGCGGTGCTCGTCGTAGAACGAGAGACAGAAGGGCATAAATTCCCTCTTCAAAAACCAGTGTACTACGTATCCACTGTTTTAACCCCCTGCAAGTCACGTTACCCGCACTATCAAAAGATAGCGTATGCGGTGTTCATGGCATACCGGAAGCTCCGACACTACTTTCAAGAGTGTTCGATAACAGTGGCCTCCGAAGTACCCCTAAATGACATTATAAATAACCGCGACGCAACGGGCAGAATTGCAAAATGGGCCATTGAGCTCTTACCATTCGACATAACTTACAAACCCCGGTGAGCTATAAAGTCGCAAGTTTTGGCTGACTTTGTCGCTGAGTGGACTGAAGCCGAACTCCCTAAAGAGTACGGCGCATACTCCAATTGGATTATGCATTTCGACGGCTCCAAAATGTTGGCCGGATTGGGGGCTGGCATCGTACTAACGTCCCCAACCGGGGACAGAGTCCAATACGTACTTTAGATAATGTACACGGACTCCAACAACGCAGCCGAATACGAGGCCCTCTTACATGGCCTCCGGATGGCAATCTCCATGGGCATCCAACGCCTAGAGGTGCACGGGGACTCAAACCTCGCAATATCCCAAGTAAATGGAGACTTTGACGCCAATGATCCAAAAATGGCAGCCTATCGCAACGCCGTCCTTAAAATGTCAGCTCAGTTCGAAGGACTTGAATTCCACCACGTAGCCAGAGATAATAACCAAGCGGCCGACGTATTGGCACGCATCAGCGCAAAACGTGACGATGTCCCTCCAAATATCTTCCTGGAACGGCTGTTCAAGCCATCCATACTATGGGAAGAGGAGTCCGGAAATAACAAACCAGAGGCAGCCGCAGAGCAATCTGACATAACCGGCGATCCAGCCGACGAAACAACACCCTTAGCTCACGACATAATGGCAGTAATCGCCCCATGGACAGAGCCGTTCCTAGCCTACTTGCTTAGGCAGGAACTCCCCAATGACCATAATGAGGCCCGCTGCGTAGTCCGGCGATCTAAAGCCTACAAGGTCCATGAGGGAGAACTCTATAAGAAAAGCACAACCGGAGTCCTTCAAAGGTGTATCTCCGAAGAGGAAGGGCGAGACCTTCTGGCTGAAATTCACGCCGGACTAGGCGGACACCACGCCGCAGCTCGGGCCCTTGTAGGAAAAGCATTCCGTACAGGATTTTATTGGCCGACGGCCCGGGCAGATGCTCAGGACTTAGTCCAAAGATGCGTCGGTTGTCAGCTCTTTGCTAATCAGAGCCACATGCCACCCACCGCCCTCAAAACTATACCCATTACTTGGCCGTTCGCGGTCTGGGGGCTTGACATGGTTGGACCACTTAAAGGGGGAACCCACAAGCAAAGGTACCTATTGGTCATGGTGGATAAATTCACCAAATGGATAGAGGCCAAGCCAGTTAAAACGGTAGAGTCCGGACCAGTGATAGACTTCATATCCGGGGTAGTACACCGTTATGGTGTCCCCCACAGCATCATCACCGATAATGGCACGAACTTCACGGCCGATGAGGTTAAATCATGGTGCAAAAATATGGGCATCAAGCTCGATTACGCTTCAGTCTATCATCCTCAAACCAACGGTCAAGTGGAACGAGCAAATGGTCTAATAATGAGCGGCATCAAACCCAGACTAGTGCGGTCCTGTCAGGACCCCGACTCGATGTCACATCGATCTAGCTGGTAACACCTCATATCACCTTGCGGCCTCACGCATGGTATCCCCACGGGTGTCGTCTTACCTTTTCCCGGGACCGTTTGCGCCTTTTGGCTCACGTATATGATAGTGTCGCTAGCATCCATATGATAAGGAGCCCGGGCTGACATGACTAGTCGTAAACCCAAAGTGGCACAGACTTACAGGGACAGGCATCCATGACCCAGCTTCGAACGTGTCGGTCATCAGCAAGTGGGTCCAGGCTGTAGCACTGGGCTAGCAGGACTCCGGTAAACCGGGCTGTAGCGGGCTAACAGGACTCCGGTACTCAAAGCGTGACATTTCCCCGAAGGGACAGACACAGGAACGAAGAAGGACACATGCCGGCCAGCCTAAGTGTTCCAGAGCAGTAGCAAGCTACCATGGCTCAGCGGTAACACTAGGAGACATTTCCCGGTAAGAGAGGCTACTAAAGATAAACAACTAGATAGTCAGATCCCACACATACCAAGCATTTCAATCATACACACAGTATGCTCGATATGCGCAAATACAACGAAGCATCACAACATGACTCTACGACACAAGTACTTTATTTAAGGCTCAGGGAGCCATACATATCATACACAAAGGTACGGGTCTCACGACCCAACATACAAGTCATACAGTCATACAAACCAGCAGCGGAAGTAACTTGTCTGAGTACAGACAACTAGTAAAATAAAAGAGGCTTGGAAAGCCTAGCTATACTACGTGGTCCTTCACAAGCTCAGGGTCACCACCTGGGTCTTTAGCCTACTCGTTGATGTCAACGTCTACATAGAACCCATCAGAAGGGGTTGCAGCGTCTTCTGTAAAAATGTAGATTATAGCAACATGAGTACAAAGGTACTCAGCAAGACTTACATCAGATCCTACATACATGCATAGTGTCAAGAAGGGTTGGTGGAGTTATTGCAGCAAGCCAGCTCTGACTCTTGGCTAGGCTATCCTACGATACTCCAACTTGAAATGGTTTTGCGCACACGAGTCCACTACTCACCACTTCAATACACTACCGAGGATCCACCTCCATCTTCCTACGGAAGAGCCATCCTCGGCACTCACACTTATCTTGAGGCTTTTAGTAGTTTCCATTTACTTGTCTATGAACTGTATAGGCAACCAAGTAGTCCTTTACCGCGGACGCGGCTATTCGAATAGATCATGTTAACCCTGCAGGGGTGTACTTCTTCATACATGTTTCCACCACTTAGCGTCTGCACACGACATGTGCTCGGCAGACTTCAAGCGAAAGCCGACGTGGGTGTAGACCACGACCTACCTAAACACTTAAGCCTCTAGTCCAGGTTTATCGCCTATTCAGGTTCCATCCGCAGGGAGTCCGGCCGAGGTTTCCCATACGGCCCCGAACGATGTGAACAGGGTTCCCGAGATACCTAATGGGTATTCGGTACACCGTGCCACGTACCTACCGCATCACAGCCCACCCCTACGGTCAGCGCTGTCCACGGCCTCCAGTAGGCTACAAACACCAGAAACTACTTGCAACTCCTGGACAGAGAGCTAGGGTGAATAAGAAGTCGAGCGGGGTCATATTTCAGGGCCCAATGCATGGTAGTAGCTGTATCTTAAATCACATATACAGATCTCAGTGCTTAAGGTCGGCTTCAATGAAACAACCCACCATGTACTCCTACATGGCCTCTCATCGATACCTTTACCAAATCGTGTTCACCACACCATTCTCATTACCGACATAATCATTTCACTCTAGCCCATCACCCAGATGAACCAGACCTGACACGACTCTAAGCATAGCAGGCATAGCAAGGTAGGAACAACACATACATAGGGCTCAATCAACTCCTACACATGCTAGTGGGTTTCATCTAGTTACTGTGGCAATGACAGGTCATGCAGAGGAAATGGGTTCAACTACCGTAGCACACAGCAGTTTGAATCGCGTTGTCTTAATGCAGTAAAAGAGAGCAGGAGCGAGAACATGGGATTGTATCGATATGATCAAATGGTTGGTTGCTTGCCTGATGGTTCGATGCACTGATATGGTTCTTCGTTAGGGTAATCACGGTACTCCTCGGAGGCAGAACCTGTCGCAAAGGACATCGATACACAAGCATCACCAAACAATGTGCAACAATATGATGCATGCATAAACCATGGCAATATGAGTGTGTTGGGCTAATGCAACTAAAACCAGAAGGGTTTGAACAAATTTGAATCAAAGATTCAAATTTCAAACTCCAAACATGGCCTTTTAAAGTGTCTTTCCTTGTTCTGCTTAAAACATCAATTTAACTTGTTTGACCATGCATGAAAATAGTACAGATGGATAGATTGAATTTTCTGATCATTTTTCATATATAATTTGTCCAATTTGGAGTTACAGAATAAAAGTTATGAATTTTTGAAGTTTAAATAATATTCTGGAATTTCCTGATTTAATTTAAATCCAGAAAATCAATTACTGCGTCAGCCTGACGTCAGTGTGACGTCAGTGGTCAACTGAACAGGTCTGGGTCAAACCTGACAGTGGGTCCCGCATGTCAGGGTGATTATTTTAATTAAGATTTAATTAAAACTAATCCTGTATAATTAGCAGGGCTGGGCCCCACCTGTCATTGACTCAGGGGAGTCAACCAGGGCCCACCCGGGGTCAAAGTCAAAGCCAGCGACGCCGGCGGTTAGCCGCCGGCGAGCCAGACGCGGCGGCGGGAGTGGTTTTGGCCATTTCGGCCACCAAAGGGGCCGCGGAGACCACCGGAGTGGAGCTGAGGACAAACCGCAGCTCTTGGCGGAGTCCGTTGGGGTCGGGGTGGCC
Source organism: Triticum aestivum (assembly GCF_018294505.1). Taxonomy (NCBI): domain Eukaryota; kingdom Viridiplantae; phylum Streptophyta; class Magnoliopsida; order Poales; family Poaceae; genus Triticum; species Triticum aestivum. The sequence continues at coordinate 507,083,799 of NC_057798.1, read as the reverse complement.
GGAGTCGACGGCGGCGAGCTCGGCTGCGGCCGCCGGGGTTCGGTCGTGCACGGGAACAGGGTTGGAGCTCGAAGTCGAGCGAAGCGAGGCGCTAGGGATGCTCTACGGGGTCTTGCGAACTCGTTGGACTCGCCGGGGTGACCAAATGGTCACCGGAGTGCGTCGACGGCGAGCTCGGCGACGGCGGAGGTTCGGCCGTGGTGGGGAGGAGGCTACGGTGGGGGAACGAGGGGGAGGAGAGGGGGAAACGGTGGCGTAGCTCACCGCGGTTGCAGTGGGCGTCGAAGCGGGCTCGGGGACGCGCCGGAGACGACGAATTCGACGGCGACGATGGTCGGAGCCCGAAGAGGGGAACGGCGACGTGGCGGCGATGCAGGGCTTCCGGGGAGCTGTGGAGCGGTGGGGAGTAAGAGGGGGTCGTGGCGGAGCTTCTGAGCTAGTCGGGGGAGCGAGGGGTGGCCGGAGATGGCTGCTACGGCGAACGGCGGCGACGGTGGTGTTCGGCCGTGTGAGAGAGAGAGCGAGGAAGAGGAGGGAAGAGCCGGGAGAGAGTGAGAGAGAGCAGGGGGGATCGGGACGGCCTGCGGGAGTCGTCCACGCGGCCAGGAGCTCGTCGGCAAGCAGGAGGTGGCCGCGCGGCCGTGCGCGTGCGAGCACGCAGCAGCTTCGGGGCGAGGGGAGGAAGACGACGGAGGGCTGCAGTGGTGGGCTGGGCCGGCTGCTGGCTGGGCCGGCCAGCTGGCTGGGCCGCACAGTGGAGGAGCCCAGGTAAGCTCCTCCTGTTATATATTTTTCTGTTTTCTAATTTCTGACATTTGTTTTGATTTAAAAAATATATTAAATCATTTATTTAACTTATGCCAATTTTTGCAGGAGCTATATATATATTATTCCAGAGCTCTTTTATAAATGGCATAATATTTGGGCATATATTAATATATATAATTAATATATTTCCAATGCAAATACTTATGCATTAATTCCAAATGCCCAAAATAAATGTCCATGAGCCACTAAAAATATTGGTTTGATTTTTATCTCTGTCCAATATTTTCAGAGAGCAACATGAGCATTTTCTTGGATCCTTTTGGAGAAATTTTTATTTGGGTCATTTTCAAAATGATTCTGAGGGTTTCACAGATCCCCATTTCAAGTTTCTGATGAAGGAGTAAACATGATGCAACACTCTAATGCATGGCTAACTAGGATGTGACAACTCACCCCCACTCAAAAGAATCTCGTCCCGAGATTTGGGTTCCTCCGGGAAGAAGGCGGGATACTCGAGTCGAAGACGATCCTCCCTTTCCCAAGTTGCTTCATCCTCAGAATGGTGCGACCATTGAACCTTGAGAAACTTGATATTATGACGTCGCGTGGTACGTTCGGCTTGATCGAGGATACGAATGGGGTACTCTCGATATGTAAGATCATCTTGGAGATCAAGCATTTCGTGGTCCACTCCATGGATAGGATCTGAGAAGCAACGCCTGAGTTGAGAAACGTGGAAGACATCGTGAACTCTGGAGAGGTGCGGAGGTAGTTCCAACTGGTAGGCAACTTCTCCTCGTTTGGCAAGAATGCGAAAAGGTCCAATGTAACGAGGAGCCAATTTGCCTTTGATACCGAAACGATGGGTTCCCTTCAGAGGGGTGACCCGAAGATAAGCCTTCTCGTCAACCTCGAAAGTCATAGCCTTATGTTTTCGGTCATATTGACTCTTTTGACGAGATTGGGCTGTTTTCAACTTTTCACGAACGATACGAACTTGTTCTTCTGCTTCCTGAATCATATCCGGGCCAAAGAATTGTCTTTCCCCGGTCTCTGACCAGTTAAGGGGTGTTCGACACCGTCGTCCATAGAGAACTTCAAAAGGGGCTTTACCCAAGCTAGATTGATAGCTGTTGTTGTAAGCGAATTCGGCAAATGGAAGGCACTTCTCCCAGTCCATTCCGAATGAGATAACAGAGGCTCGAAGCATGTCTTCTAGAATCTGATTGACGCGTTCCACTTGACCACTTGACTGAGGGTGGAAAGCGGTGCTAAAAGAGAGACGAGTTCCCATAGCATTTTGGAAACTTTCCCAAAATCGAGAGGTGAAAAGACTTCCTCGATCCGAGTTAATTTCCAAAGGAACACCATGGAGAGACACTATTCGGGAGATGTACAAATCTGCCAGCTGACTAGCGGTTATGCTCTCACGAACAGGTAAGAAATGAGCTACTTTGGAAAGACGATCGACCACGACGAAAATAGCATTATTCCCTCTCTTGGTCCTGGGAAACCCGGTAATGAAATCCATATCCCATTTCCATTCAGGAATAGCTAAGGGTTGAAGGGTGCCAGCAGGCTGTTGGTGCTCTGCTTTTACACGACGACAGACGTCGCAATTTGCAATATACTGAGCAATTTCTCTCTTCATCCTAGTCCACCAGAACCTCTGGCGTAGGTCCTGATACATTTTAGTGCTACCGGGATGAATGGTGAGAGGAGATTCATGAGCTTCCTTAAGGATCAACTGCCGCAGATGCTGGTTCTTGGGAACCACTAGACGGTTCTCAAAGTACACAACACCATGATCATTTGTGGAGAAACAACTAGCACCTCCGCTAGCAATGTTCTCTTTGATTTTAGATATTCCCTTATCTCGCTTTTGGGCAGCGATGATTTGATCCGTAAGAGTAGGTTTTGCTACCAAGGTGGAAAGAAAACCTTGAGGTACAATGTGAAGGTTAAGCTTCCGAAATTCCTCATGGAGAAGCGGTTGACTTTGTTGTAACATCAGGTTGTTACAATAAGATTTACGACTTAGCGCATCAGCCATGACGTTGGCTTTCCCTGGGGTGTAGGTTATTCCTAAGTCGAAGTCTGTGATCAATTCAACCCAACGTCTTTGCCTGAGATTCAAATCCGGTTGGGTGAAAATATACTTCAGACTTTGGTGATCAGTGAATATTTCGCAACGATTACCGAGGAGGTAATGTCGCCAGGTCTTAAGTGCATAGACTACGGCTGCAAGCTCTAGATCATGGGTAGGATAATTCTCCTCATGTGGGTGCAATTGCCGTGAAGCGTAAGCAATTACGTGTCGATCTTGCATAAGAATGCAACCTAGTCCTTGTCGCGAGGCGTCGCAGTAGATAACAAAGTCCTTGGAGAAGTCTGGCGGTACCAGCACGGGAGCAGAGGTCAGGCGTCTTTTCAGTTCCTGAAAGCTGTGCTCACATTGTGGAGTCCATTCGAACTTCTTATCTTTCTTGAGAAGTTCGGTTAGAGGTTTAGCAACCTTGGAGAAGTTCTCGACAAAGCGACGACAATAGCTCGCTAAGCCTAGAAAACTCCGAACTTGCTTGACCGATTCAGGCGGAGTCCAATTAAGGACGGCTTGAACTCGCTCAGGGTTAACAGCAATACCTTTACCAGATATTACATGACCCAGATAGGTCACTTCTGACAACCAGAATTCACATTTTGAAAATTTGGCATAAAGGCGATGCTCTCGAAGTTTCTTCAACACTAGCCTTAAATGTTCGGCATGTTCTTCCTCGTTCTTGGAGTAGATGAGTATATCATCGAGATAAACTACGACGAATTTATCCAAATACTCCATGAAGATTGAGTTCATTAACCGAGAAAAGGTGGCTGGAGCGTTGGTTAAACCGAAGGACATGACGGTGTACTCGTATTGGCCATAACGAGTAACAAAGGCCGTTTTAGGAATGTCCCCGTTTCTGATTTTGATTTGATGGTAGCCCAACCTCAAATCCATCTTGGAGAAGACTGAGGATCCAGCGAGCTGATCATACAGATCGTTGATCCTGGGAAGTGGATATTTGTTCTTGATTGTGACCAAATTGACAGGTCGGTAATCTACAACCATCCGGTCCGTACCATCCTTCTTCTTGACGAATAGGACGGGGCAAGCCCACGGAGATGAACTAGGGCGGATGAAACCCTTTTTCAAGGATTCATCGAGTTGTTTCTTAAGCTCGGCTAGTTCTAGTGGTGCCATCTTATAGGGTCTTCTAGCAATCGGAACGGTTCCGGGGATGAGGTCGATTACGAACTCAACATCCCTGTCAGGTGGAACACCTGGCAATTCCTCTGGAAAGACATCCGGGAAGTCACAGACTACCGGCACGTCCTCAAGGTCTGGCAAAGGGCTGGCGTTAAGAGAATATAATTGTCGCTTGGCTATTCGGGTCAAGACATTGACTATCTTCCCCGAAGGATGGGTGAGTTGAACAGTCCTAGAGAAGCAATCAATCTTGGCTTGATGAGCTGACATCCAGTCCATACCCAAAATGATATTAATATCTGAAGATTTAAGGGCTATCAAAGATGCGAGAAAAACAAGTCTGTCGACTTGGATTTCATTTCCATGGCTTACTCTAGAGGTTTGCCATTTGGATCCCGGAGTTTGAATTACCATAGAGGTTGGCATATCACCGAATGCGACGTTATGCAAGCGAGCATAGTTTTCAGATATAAAAGAATGAGAGGCTCCTGTATCGAAAAGAACAGATGCCGGGTGGCAATTAACAAGAAGCGTACCGAGAACGACGTTGGGATCCTCTTGAGCTTCTTCGGCAGAGATACAGTTGACATGGCCACGTGAAGCGGTGACCGGCTTGGCGTGGAATATTTTTCCTGTCGGCTTGCCACGGCCAACAGCTTTAGCAGACTGGTTGGGGTTGGTCTGGGGACACTCACGCATATAGTGACCAGATTCCCCACATTTGAAACAAGTCACGGAACTGGTACGTGGAGGAGCATTATTGGTTGGACCCCCATAGGGTTTGGTCGGTGCAGACTGTTGAACAGGGCGAGGCGCCTGGAAAGATGGCCTCGGTGTGAACCTGGGTGGCAGGGCGGTGTTGGGCACCCACACGCGGCGCTTCTGAGGACCAGCACCGGATGAGGAACCCATGTCACGGCCATGCTTGCGTGTTGCGTCATAGTCAGTCTGACCAGTTTCAGCACTGATGGCCTTGTTGACAAGTTTCTGAAAGGATGTGCACTCATGCAGACGGAGGTCGCGGCGAAGCTCAGGACTAAGGCCCTTACGGAACCTTGCTTGCTTCTTGGCGTCAGTAGACACTTCCTCAGTTGCATATCGGGCGAGATTACCAAACTCCCTGCTATAGACATCCACAGAAAGTCGGCCTTGGGTGAAACTGCAAAATTCTTCACGTTTACGGTCCATGAGACCCTCCGGAATGTGATGTTCACGGAAAGCCTCGCTGAACTCAGCCCAAGTAGTGACATGGCCCGCTGGGCGCATAGCTCCATAATTCTCCCACCATAGACTGGCGGGGCCTTCAAGATGATATGCAGCAAAGGTGACCTTGTCAGCCTCCGCTACCAGCGCGGAACGCAGTTTGTGAGAGATACTGCGAAGCCAGTCATCAGCGTCGAGAGGCTCGACGGAGTGGTGGAACGTGGGTGGATGCAATTTGATAAAATCACTGAGTGACACCACGTTAGCCCTCTGATGGTGTGCTGTATTCTGTTCAATACGCTCCAACAAACGGTTTGTCTCCCGCTTGTTTCTCTCAGCTTCCATCATAACCTCGGCTAGTGAAGGAGGATGAGGCAGATTTGCATCCCTGGCTTCACTGCCTTCGGCCTGCTCTTGGGAAGCAGGGTTAGCGCGCGTGTTGACCATCCTAGGTAAACAAGACAATGATTTAGTCAGGATGGTAAAATTCCGACATAGGATACATAATGTAAGGAATAACTCGGAATGCAAGATGATCATCCGTATGACATGGTAGATACAGAAACTGCTTCTTTTATTCCATCGTCATACACACCATACAGGGTTTAGTACAAGACCAAACAAGTACTATTACGGTGAAAAGAGGATTACATCTCATCGGAGGCATTCCAAGCTCCTATACATTATTTTTCTACACCTCCGGAAAGAGTACAAACTAGGTCATATCCCACGAGTCACGCAGGACGATAGACGACACGGCTAGTGCGAACTAGTGATACTACCACTAACTCAGACCGATCCGTAGTAGTCCTCGTAGAAGTCGCCTCCATAGCCTGGAAGTTCAACATGATCATCCGGAAACAGACGATCTCGCGGAGCTTGTGGACCATAGGGGCTAGGATGAGGCCTTGGACCAACAAACGGTGGCCTGCGGGGGACCGCGAGGTGGGGTGATGCCTCCTACATCACGCCAAACCATCACGTCCGGCAGAGCAGATCTCACAGGATAGAGATCGCGCATATCTGAATATCCAGCTTGCACCGCCGGTGCGAACCGAGTCAAAGTGGCCCAGTGGTCAGCACGGGTATTGAAGAGCTCTAACCTTAAGGCCCGATTTTCACGGTCCTTATCCTCGAGCATCTCAGCAGTGGTGCGAGTCCGTGAATCCTCCTGAGTGGGGTCAGCATAGATAGCCTGGAGATATCCTTGTGCTCCCGGAAGTGATCCTGGCATATACCGGAAATCAGAGTCCCGAAATAAACCAGATCTGACTCGCATAATGGTCATCATAGAGTAGGCGGCGTCCTGCACAGCCATCTCAATAGTAACCCCGAGTCCATAGGAGCAGTGAAGAGGCTCGGTGGATCCAGGATAAGATGGAAATATCCTGACAGTGCAGAGATACTGGCTTTGATTAAAATCTCGGAATTGCTCTTCGACCGTGTACTCAGGATACCAGCGGTATCCAGCCTCAGTCATTACCCTGACCAACTTAGCAGTATGGCTGGGTACATCTAGACATCGAGTCAGGCGAACCACTTGATTGAGGTCGCGAGTGGCCATCTGAAAGCACAATCATAATGCAAAGGCATTAGAATTTCTAGCAAAATTTCGGCAGCATAACAGCTGTAAATGCTCAAAAGGATTTTGAGACATTTGACAAAGGATTTCGTACACACTCAACATCACCATATCAAAGTTCTAAAACCATTCTGGCAACATAATGTGGTAGTAGAACTGAACTAGGCTTGTAACCATCAAACTTATAAGGTACTACTGATTAGTAACACGTGATCCTGATAGAGAGAATAGATCCTAATTCCTTAACCCCCGGTGGAAGAATGGACTGACTCAGATCAGAAAGTCATAAGGTATAAGGAGTAAAAAGAGCCTTACGTTCCAACCCACAAACAATTCCCCTACATATAACTAAAGAATTTCTAGACTCAACATCGACCAGTTTGGCTTGGAGAACCTACAGGCAGTCCGGCTCTGATGCCAACGCTGTCAGGACCCCGACTCGATGTCACATCGATCTAGCTGGTAACACCTCATATCACTTTGCGGCCTCACGCACGGTATCCCCACGGGTGTCGTCTTACCTTTTCCCGGGACCGTTTGCGCCTTTTGGCTCACGTATATGATAGTGTCGCTAGCATCCATATGATAAGGAGCCCGGGCTGACATGACTAGTCGTAAACCCAAAGTGGCACAGACTTACAGGGACAGGCATCCATGACCCAGCTTCGAACGTGTCGGTCATCAGCAAGTGGGTCCGGGCTGTAGCACTGGGCTAGCAGGACTCCGGTAAACCGGGCTGTAGCGGGCTAACAGGACTCCGGTACTCAAAGCGTGACATTTCCCCGAAGGGACAGACACAGGAACGAAGAAGGACACATGCCGGCCAGCCTAAGTGTTCCAGAGCAGTAGCAAGCTACCATGGCTCAGCGGTAACACTAGGAGACATTTCCCGGTAAGAGAGGCTACTAAAGATAAACAACTAGATAGTCAGATCCCACACATACCAAGCATTTCAATCATACACACAATATGCTCGATATGTGCAAATACAACGAAGCATCACAACATGACTCTACGACACAAGTACTTTATTTAAGGCTCAGGGAGCCATACATATCATACACAAAGGTACGGGTCTCACGACCCCAACATACAAGTCATACAGTCATACAAACCAGCAGCGGAAGTAACTTGTCTGAGTACAGACAACTAGTAAAATAAAAGAGGCTTGGAAAGCCTAGCTATACTACGTGGTCCTTCACAAGCTCAGGGTCACCACCTGGGTCTTTAGCCTACTCGTTGATGTCAACGTCTACATAGAACCCATCAGAAGGGGTTGCAGCGTCTTCTGTAAAAATGTAGATTATAGCAACATGAGTACAAAGGTACTCAGCAAGACTTACATCAGATCCTACATACATGCATAGTATCAAGAAGGGTTGGTGGAGTTATTGCAGCAAGCCAGCTTTGACTCTTGGCTAGGCTATCCTACGATACTCCAACTTGAAATGGTTTTGCGCACACGAGTCCACTACTCACCACTTCAATACACTACCGAGGATCCACCTCCGTCTTCCTACGGAAGAGCCATCCTCGGCACTCACACTTATCTTGAGGCTTTTAGTAGTTTCCATTTACTTGTCTATGAACTGTATAGGCAACCAAGTAGTCCTTTACCGCGGACGCGGCTATTCGAATAGATCATGTTAACCCTGCAGGGGTGTACTTCTTCATACATGTTTCCACCACTTAGCGTCTGCACACGACATGTGCTCGGCAGACTTCAAGCGAAAGCCGACGTGGGTGTAGACCACGACCTACCTAAACACTTAAGCCTCTAGTCCAGGTTTATCGCCTATTCAGGTTCCATCCGCAGGGAGTCCGGCCGAGGTTTCCCATACGGCCCCGAACGATGTGAACAGGGTTCCCGAGATACCTAACGGGTATTCGGTACACCGTGCCACGTACCTACCGCATCACAGCCCACCCCTACGGTCAGCGCTGTCCACGGCCTCCAGTAGGCTACAAACACCAGAAACTACTTGCAACTCCTGGACAGAGAGCTAGGGTGAATAAGAAGTCGAGCGGGGTCATATTTCAGGGCCCAATGCATGGTAGTAGCTGTATCTTAAATCACATATACAGATCTCAGTGCTTAAGGTCGGCTTCAATGAAACAACCCACCATGTACTCCTACATGGCCTCTCATCGATACCTTTACCAAATCGTGTTCACCACACCACTCTCATTACCGACATAATCATTTCACTCTAGCCCATCACCCAGATGAACCAGACCTGACACGACTCTAAGCATAGCAGGCATAGCAAGGTAGGAACAACACATACATAGGGCTCAATCAACTCCTACACATGCTAGTGGGTTTCATCTAGTTACTGTGGCAATGACAGGTCATGCAGAGGAAATGGGTTCAACTACCGTAGCACACAGCAGTTTGAATCGCGTTGTCTTAATGCAGTAAAAGAGAGCAGGAGCGAGAACATGGGATTGTATCGATATGATCAAATGGTTGGTTGCTTGCCTGATGGTTCGATGCACTGATATGGTTCTTCGTTAGGGTAATCACGGTACTCCTCGGAGGCAGAACCTGTCGCAAAGGACATCGATACACAAGCATCACCAAACAATGTGCAACAATATGATGCATGCATGAAACATGGCAATATGAGTGTGTTGGGCTAATGCAACTAAAACCAGAAGGGTTTGAACAAATTTGAATCAAAGATTCAAATTTCAAACTCCAAACATGGCCTTTTAAAGTGCTTTTCCTTGTTCTGCTTAAAACATCAATTTAACTTGTTTGATCATGCATGAAAATAGTACAGATGGATAGATTGGATTTTTCTGATCATTTTTCATATATAATTTGTCCAATTTGGAGTTACAGAATAAAAGTTATGAATTTTTGAAGTTTAAATAATATTCTGGAATTTCCTGATTTAATTTAAATCCAGAAAATCAATTACTGCGTCAGCCTGACGTCAGTGTGACGTCAGTGGTCAACTGAACAGGTCTGGGTCAAACCTGACAGTGGGTCCCGCATGTCAGGGTGATTATTTTAATTAAGATTTAATTAAAACTAATCCTGTATAATTAGCAGGGCTGGGCCCCACCTGTCATTGACTCAGGGGAGTCAACCAGGGCCCACCCGGGGTCAAAGTCAAAGCCAGCGACGCCGGCGGTTAGCCGCCGGCGAGCCAGACGCGGCGGCGGGAGTGGTTTTGGCCATTTCGGCCACCAAAGGGGCCGCGGAGACCACCGGAGTGGAGCTGAGGACAAACCGCAGCTCTTGGCGGAGTCCGTTGGGGTCGGGGTGGCCGGAGTCGACGGCGGTGAGCTCGGCTGCAGCCGCCGGGGTTCGGTCGTGCACGGGAACAGGGTTGGAGCTCGAAGTCGAGCGAAGCGAGGCGCTAGGGATGCTCTACGGGGTCTTGCGAACTCGTTGGACTCGCCGGGGTGACCAAATGGTCACCGGAGTGCGTCGACGGCGAGCTCGGCGACGGCGGAGGTTCGGCCGTGGTGGGAGGAGGCTACGGTGGGGGAACGAGGGGGAGGAGAGGGGGAAACGGTGGCGTAGCTCACCGCGGTTGCAGTGGGCGTCGAAGCGGGCTCGGGGACGCGCCGGAGACGACGAATTCGACGGCGACGATGGTCGGAGCCCGAAGAGGGGAACGGCGACGTGGCGGCGATGCAGGGCTTCCGGGGAGCTGTGGAGTGGTGGGGAGGAAGAGGGGGTCGTGGCGGAGCTTCTGAGCTAGTCGGGGGAGCGAGGGGTGGCCGGAGATGGCTGCTACGGCGAACGGCGGCGACGGTGGTGTTCGGCCGTGTGAGAGAGAGAGCGAGGAAGAGGAGGGAAGAGCCGGGAGAGAGTGAGAGAGAGCAGGGGGGATCGGGACGGCCTGCGGGAGTCGTCCACGCGGCCAGGAGCTCGTCGGCAAGCAGGAGGTGGCCGCGCGGCCGTGCGCGTGCGAGCACGCAGCAGCTTCGGGGCGAGGGGAGGAAGACGACGGAGGGCTGCAGTGGTGGGCTGGGCCGGCTGCTGGCTGGGCCGGCCAGCTGGCTGGGCCGCACAGTGGAGGAGCCCAGGTAAGCTCCTCCTGTTATATATTTTTCTGTTTTCTAATTTCTGACATTTGTTTTGATTTAAAAAATATATTAAATCATTTATTTAACTTATGCCAATTTTTGCAGGAGCTATATATATTATTCCAGAGCTCTTTTATAAATGGCATAATATTTGGGCATATATTAATATATATAATTAATATATTTCCAATGCAAATACTTATGCATTAATTCCAAATGCCCAAAATAAATGTCCATGAGCCACTAAAAATATTGGTTTGATTTTTATCTCTGTCCAATATTTTCAGAGAGCAACATGAGCATTTTCTTGGATCCTTTTGGAGAAATTTTTATTTGGGTCATTTTCAAAATGATTCTGAGGGTTTCACAGATCCCCATTTCAAGTTTCTGATGAAGGAGTAAACATGATGCAACACTCTAATGCATGGCTAACTAGGATGTGACAGGTCCCTTACGAAATCTGACACGCACTGGGTAGAGGAGCTCGACTCCGTACTCTGGAGGCTGCGGACAACGCCTAACCGTACTACCGGATTCACACCATTTTTTATGGTATACGGCGCAGAAGCAGTTTTGCCCTGCGACATAATTCATGACTCACCTCGAGTGCGCATGTACGAAGAAAGAGAAGCCGAGTTGGATCGACAGGACAGCTTGGACGCATTGGAGGAAGAACGCAACGTCGCCAAGGCTCGTTCCGCATTCTATCAGCAGCAAGCTCGAAGATACCAAAGCAGAGAAGTACGGGCCAAGACTTACAACGTTGGCGAACTGGTTCTACGCCTGCCGGACGAGAAAAAGGACAAGCTCAAGCCCAAATGGGAAGGCCCCTTCATCATCGATAAAGTCTTGACCGGCAGAGCGTACCGTCTACGAAATGCGTCGGATAACCGACTCGAGCCGAACCCATGGAACGCAGCCCGCCTCCGAAGATTCTATGCCTAGCGCCGGACTAAGAGTTCGTCCCTTTCCCCCCGTCCAATTTTTTTTTACTTCAGCTGCCTTTTGATTATCTTTTCCTTCTCAACCCTATTCATCAAAGCCTTAAAAGGCCTACTTGCGCATCGATCGTGCGCAATTGATGTGCTATCCGCACTCATTATACCTGGGGGCTTCTTTACCAGAAGCTTAATTATAAGGGCTTCATGCCCAGCACATGTGTCAAGCCTCCACATGTACCTTTTATTCACCATTATATGCATCGATATGACTTAAGTTTTGGCCAAGCTAGGTTGCCTGGCTCCTGCGCTTACCCCTACGTTCCCGATTGTTCGTCTAGGAGGTAAAGGGAGCACCTCTGCGATTGTTACTGCCGGGTCAGCCGGATGTGTACCTCAGACTGGGTGAAGCCGAAAGCTAGCGTTCTTACGGGAATATTCGGTCGGTGACTTAAAAGATGATTTTTTATCCACTTATTTATCTACCCCCAGATGTTTTTTTGCTTTTTTCGCAGTCCGGACATGCACTTTAGGGCATGCCACCCCCAGAGGAAAGGAACCCTTAACGGAACTATTCTCCCTGGAAGATGTTTCTTACTACCCATGTAATATAACATAACTAGTTGGGCACTTGTCTGATAAAGCACTAATGACCCCTACGCCTGGTCTCCATGCATACCCCGGTTGTTTCATAACCGAGAAGGTATTAGGCAACACTCCGGACTCTAGGGTCCCGAGGTCGAAGCGAAAAGGTCGGCAAAGACAAACGATCTACAATCCGGCTAGAAGGCATTTTATATGTCATTTTATAATACATTGTCAAATTGACTGATTGTATTCTTCCTCAATCCCGTCTAACAAGTTGTCTAATTTACAGTCCTGTTGGGAAAATTTAGCGGCCAACTCTACTTGGCCATACACTAAACTCACAGGGATCTCCTTCCCATCGGGCCCCACAGGTCCGACTTCGGCCATGTGGTTGGGATCCGCCTTCTTGTACCGTGTCTTTAGCATGGCCCAAGCCTCCCTCTCACCTTGGCGGCAGGCCGAAATCTTCCATAAATGGAAGCGCTGCCGCACTCCTTGAAGCTTCTCCACAAGCTCCCCAAGACCCTCGGGTAAGGAGAAGGCTGGCCATAAAGCCTGGATGATGCCGCTCATTGCCTGCCGAACTCGTTCGATCAGTTGCAACAATTCGGGAAGTTGATCACCCGTTGATACGGGCATCTCCTCCGCAGGGCGACCTGTGAGCATACCTGCAGGCATATTCTGTCAAATTGACTTCCTCGCCGAACTCTTCTTTTCAAAGGAGTTCGCTCAAGCACTTACTATAGATGCCGCGACAAAGCCGCTGATTCTCCTTAACGGAGCCCGACAGCTCGGCCCAAACGCCTTTCAGCTCTTCTCCAAGCTGGGCATGGGCATCCTGGAGCTTGTTCCTTTCATGCTGCACCTTATGCAGCACCCTCTCGCCGGCCTTTAGTTGGCGCAGAAGTTCTTGCCTGTCCGGATCTTGTCCGGCAGCACCTGCAACGTCATTTTTTAGACTTGCGCAAAGGCCAAACGCTACTTATCTTTCTAAAATAATGCGTTACCAGGAGAGGTCCCTGTGTTTCCTCCTGCGCCAGAGAGTGCGGCCTCAAGTTGGGCCTTGCACTCTTGCAGCTCCTGAGACAGTTGGGTATTCTTCTCGATAAGATCCTACATTTCATATAATCCTTAAATCAGTTAATATAACTACTTTAAGTCTCGGGGGCTACTGGCATATACAACTATTAAATTCTCTTACCCGTATGTCTTTTACATACTACTCCGTGGCTCTGGTAAAACCATCTTGAGCAGCACGGAGGTGCGCGTCCCCCGCGTTAAAGGCATTCAACGCCTCGGGGGAGAAGCACGCGTCACGAAATACTGTCCGGCGGCGCCTGTGATTCATGGCACTCTCCACCTCAGACTTGGTGGCAGATAGTCTGTCGGCATCCTCCGTCGGAGGAACGTCCGGCTCGCGCCTTGCGCTCGCCTCCCCCTCCAGACCAGGTGCTGGAGCCTGGCTGGTAGAGGTTGGATCGGCAACCTCCACGCCCGCAGTCCGGCGGGCGCCTTTTTCCCTACAAAAGTCATGAGCACTCAAACGCTTCCTAGGAACGTTGCTCTAAATAATGAATTGTGAGCTACACCTTTGCGGCGACGTTTCAGTCCGCGCCGCGCTCCTCTTCCGCCTACTGGTCCGAACTGGCCTTTGTTGGTCAGCCACTGCGGGCTCGACTTCTCGCCCTAGGGGCGCCTCCTGCACAGCGCCATCATATACGGTGGTCAGAAATAAGCAAAGACGGAATGACGGTGTCAGGACTTCGGTCGCAATCACCTGGGAAGCCGGATATAGTCCGGGATAGTCGGCCATGATGGCAACTAAAGCATTGTCCATGCTGAGCTGGTGGAACACCCCGTCGATTAGCTCCACCTTTATGTCTGGATCCTCTTCGGAGGCTGGGTCCCGGGATCTCTCTGGATCCTCGGGTTGCGGAGCTGGACTTAGCATGTCCTCCACGATCCGGCGCAGTTCCTACGTCGAAATAAGAACACAATATAAGAAACTTAAGTTTCAAAAAGCATGGGTCGGGCATGCAGAGTGTTCGCTTACCCAAGGCCGGGGATTATTCATGGAGAACCCATTTAACGGGTTCGTCCGAAGGAAATCCTCCTTCTCCCCCTTATACAGGCCAGACAGGATCGTCACCAGGTCTTTGACCGAATCCGGCCCTTTGCGGCCATGACGGGTGGCATCGTCCTCCCTGTTGAAATCCCACATGGGGTGGCCCCCGTATTGTAGTGGCTGCACCCCCCGCATAATGCATGTTGCCATGACTCCAATCATGGTCAACCCGGAATGGGCCAGTAACCTTATTCGGCCCATCAAATAATGGACGCTCTTGTCTTCCTCCAGTTGGGGGCTCCGCGGATGCCAACTAAGGCGTTTCTTCAGAGGAGCATTGCTGAACTCCGGGAGGCCGATCCGAACAAGGTCCGGCAGCGGAGCGTCTTCTATATAAAACCATCCCGAAGGCCAGTCTTCGGACGCCTTCTTAGGGGTTCCGGATGGATATCCGGTCCCGGCAATGCGCCATATTTCAGTGCCGCCCACTTGATATATGGACCCCTCGTGAGAGCGGGGTACAAGGCAGAACAACCTCTTCCATAGCGCGAAATGGGGCTCGACGCCCAGGAATAGCTCGCAAAGAGCTACGTAACCCGCAATATGCAGGATTGAGGCGGGCGTGAGGTGATGGAGCTGGAGTCCGTAGAACTCCAGGAGCCCGCGGAGGAATGGATGTACAGGAAATCTGAGCCCCCTTATCAGATAGGGGACGAAGCATACCCGCTCCCCTTTGTTGGGACTTGGGGTAACCTCCGCTTGCTTCCCACCTTTGTAGGTGGCCAGCCCGGCTCGAACTGGAACCATAAAGGCCGGAGGGAGATATCCCCCCGCTTGGAGCTTCACCAGCTCGTTGTGCGGAACAGAGCATCTCCTCCAATCTCCTAGCAAAGGGCTGGGAGCGCGAGAAGAGGAGCCGCGTTGACGGTCCATGATGGAGTGGATTCTTGGTCGAAAGCGCTCCGATGAGTATTTGCGGGAGGAAGATGGTGATTTGGATCTGGATTCTTGCCTCCCTTATAGGCAGATTATTCGCACAACTAGGGGGTAAAACATAAAAGACACCCTGGTTTTTCACATTCGCGTGACGCGTGGAAGAAGGCCATTATTGGGCGTGGAAGCCAAGACGCGCAACATTAATGAGGAAGCCGGACACTGTTTGGCAGGTACGTAGAACTTGAAGGAGAACCCGCCTTGCAACGCCGAAGACTACACACATGCTGGACTTATCGTCATTGAAGCCTGGTTCGGGGGCTACTGAGGGAGTCCCGGATTAGGGGGTATCCGGATAGCCGGACTACCATCATCGGCCGAACTATCATCGGCCGGACTATCATCATCGACCGGACTCCAAGACTATGAAGATACAAGACTGAAGACTTCGTCCTGTGTCCGGATGGGACTTTCCTTGGCGTGGAGGGCAAGCTTGGCAATACGGATACGTAGATCTCCTACCATTGTAACCGACTCTATGTAACCCTAGCCCTCTCCAGTGTCTATATAAACCGGATGGCTCTAGTCCGTAGGACACAACAACAACCATTACAATCATACCATAGGCTAGCTTCTAGGGTTTAGCCTCCTTGATCTCGTGGTAGATCCACTCTTGTAAACATCCACAGTATCAATATCAATCAAGCAGGACATAGGGTTTTACCTCCATCAAGAGGGCCCGAACCTGGGTAAAACATCGTGTCCCTTGTCTCCTGTTACCATCCGCCTAGACGCACAGTTCGGGACCCCCTACCCGAGATCCGCCGGTTTTGACACCGACACCCAGATTCCGACGAATGGCTCGAGGCCATAAAATTCGAGAGAGGATCCATGTATGAAAAAAAAGTATAGACTTTGCAAGAACTACTTGATGGTCATAAGGCTATTGGGTACAGATGGATTTTAAAAGGAAGACGGACAATGATAGTAAGTATCACCATTAAGAAAGCTCGACTTGTCGCTAAGATGTTTTCCGACAAGTTCAAGGAGTTGACTACGATGAGACTTTCTCACTCATAGCGATGCTAAGAGTCTGTTGAAATTATATTAGCAGTTCCTTCGTATTATTTATGAAATCTTGCAGATAGGATGTCAAAACATTGTTTCCTCAATGATTTTCTTGAGGAAAGGTTGTATGTGATACAACCAGAAGGTTTTGTCAATCCTAAAAGATGCTAACAAGTATGCAAAGCTCCAACAATCCTTCTAAGGACTGGAGTAAGCATCTCGGAGTTGGAATATACACTTTGATGAGATGATCAAAGATTTTGGGTTTATACAAAGTTTATGAGAAACTTGTATTTCCAAAGAAGTGAGTGGGAGCACTATAGCATTTCTGATGAGTATATGTTGTTGACATATTGTTGATCGAAAATCATGTAGAATTTCTGGAAAGCATATAGGGTTATTTGAAAAGTGTTTTTCAATGGAAACCCTGGATTAAGCTACGTGAACATTGAGCATCAAGATCTATAAGGATAGATCAAAAAACGCTTAATAGTACTTTCAAATGAATACATACCGTGACAAGATATTGAAGGAGTTCAAAAATAGATCAGCAAAGAAGGAGTTCTTGGCTGTGTTATAAGGTGTGAGTATTGAGTAAGACTCAAGACCTGACCACGGCAGAAGAGAGAGAAAGGATGAAGGTCGTCCCCTATGCTTTAGACGTAGGCTGTACAATATGCTATGTTGTGTACCGCACCTAAAGTGTGCCTTGCCATGAGTCAGTCAAGCGGTACAAGAGTGATCCAAGAATGGATCACATGATAGCGGTCAAACTTAACCTTAGTAACTAGTGGACTAAGGAATTTTCTCGATTATGGAGGTGGTAAAAGAGTTCGTCGTAAAGGGTTACGCCGATGCAAACTTTGACACTAATCCGGATTATTATGAGTAGCAAACCGGATTCGTATAGTAGAACAGTTATTTGGAATAGCTCCAAATAGAGCGTGGTAGCTGCCTCTAAGAGATGACATAGAGATTTGTAAAGCACACACAGATATGAAAGATTAAGACCCGTTGACTAATAACCTCTCTCACAAGCGTGATATGATCAAACCCAATGGGTGTTGGACTCGTTACAATCACATAGTGATGTGAACTAGATTATTGACTCTAGTGCAAGTGGGGGACTGTTCGAAATATGCCCTAGAGGCAATAACAAAATGTTTATTATTGTATTTCCTTGTTCATGATAATTGTCTATTGTTCATGCTATAATTGTATTAACTGGAAACCGTAATACATGTGTGAATACGTAGACCACAACATGTCCCTAGTGAGCCTCTAGTTGACTAGATCGTTGATCAATAGATGGTTATGGTTTCCTAACCATGGACATTGGATGTCATTGCTAACGGGATCACATCATTAGGAGAATGATGTGATGGACAAGACCCAATCCTAAGCATAGCACAAGATCATGTAGTTCATTTGCTAAGAGCTTTTCTAATGTCAAGTATCATTTACTTAGACCATGAGATTGTGCAACTCCCGGATACCGTAGGAATGCTTTGGGTGTACCAAACATCACAATGTAACTGGGTGGCTATAAAGGTGCACTACAGGTATCTCTAAAAGTGACTGTTGGGTTGGCACAAATCGAGACAGGGATTTGTCACTCCGTATGACGGAGAGGTATCTCTGGGCCCACTCGGTGATGCATCATCATAATGAGCTCAATGTGACTAAGTAGTTAGTCATGGGATCATGCATTACGGAACGAGTAAAGTGACTTGCCGTTAACGAGATTGAACAAGGTATAGGGATACCGTCGATCGAATCTCGCGCAAGTAACATACCAATGGACAAAGGGAATTGTATACGGGATTGATTGAATCCTTGACATCGTGGTTCATCCGATGAGATCATCGTGGAACATGTGGGAGCCAACATAGGTATCCAGATCCCGCTGTTGGTTATTGGCCGGAGAACGTCTCGGTCATGTCTGCATGGCTCCCGAACCCGTAGGGTCTACACACTTAAGGTTCGGTGACGCTAGAGTTGTTATGGGAAATAGTATGTGGTTACCGAAGGTAGTTTGGAGTCCCGGATGTGATCCCGGACGTCACAAGTAGTTCCAAAATGGTCCGGCAGTGAAGATCGATATATTGGACGAAGGGTATTGGAGTCCGGAAGTGTTCCGAGGGTACCAGGCTATGGCCAGCATGACCGAAAGGTGTTTCGGGAGCCTTGGCAAGTGTTGGAGGGCCTCATGGGCCAAAGGGGAAGGGGAAAACCAGCCCACTAAGGGGTGGTGCGCCGCCCACACCCTTTCCCACGTTATTTGGGGAGTTGGGGCGCCTCCACCTCGCTTGGGAGGCAATCCTCCACCTGCTTGGCTTGGGGGGCAAGTCTCCCTAGGATTTTCCCTAGGGAGATCCAATCTGCTTGGCCGCCGCCCCCTAGGGGAAATCCTAGGGTGCCTCCCCCTCTCCCCTTGCCCCTATATATAGTGGAGGGGTGGGAGGGCAGCCACACCTCTTCCCCGGCGCAGCCCCTCCCTCCTCCAACACCTCCTCCTCCTCCATAGTGCTTGGCGAAGCCCTGTAGGAATACCACGAGCTCCACCACCACCATGCCGTCATGCTGTCAGAGTTCTCCCTAAACTTCTCCTCTCCCCTTGCTGGATCAAGAAGGAGGACACGTCCCTGGGCTATACGTGTGTTGAACACGAAGGTGCCGTCCGTTCGGCGCTAGATCAGATCTTCCGTGATTTGAATCGCCGCGAGTACGACTCCATCAACCGCATTCTTGTAACGCTTCCGCTTAGCGATCTTCAAGGGTATGAAGATGCACTCCCTCTCTCTCTTGTTGCTAGTATCTCCTAGATTGATCTTGGTGAGACGTAGGAAAATTTTGAATTTCTGCTACGTTCCCCAACACTACGTACCCCAAAACCATCCAGGAGCACCACAAAAACCTAATTCCACCGCCACAACCTTCTGTATCCGCGAGATCCCATCTTGGAGCCTTCGTCGGTGCTCCGCTGTAGGGGGAATCGACCACGGAGGGCCTCTCCATCACCACCAAGGCCTCTACAATGAGTTGTGAGTAGTTTACCACAGACCTTCGGGTCCATAGTTATTAGCTAGATGGCTTCTTCTCTCTCTTTGAATCTCAATACAAAGTTCTCCTTCCTCTTCTTGGAGATCTATTCAATGTAACTCTTTCTGCGGTGTGTTTGTCGAGATCCGATGAATTGTGGGTTTATGATCAAGTTTATCTATGAGAAATATTTGAATCTCCTCTGAGTTCTTTTATGTATGATTGATTATCTTTGCAAGTCTCTTCGAATTATCAGTTTGGTTTGGCATACTAGATTGATCTTTCTTGCCATGGGAGAAGTGTTTAGCTTTGGGTTCAATCTTGCGGTGTCCTCTCGCAGTGACAGCAGGGGCAGCAAGGCACGTATTGTATTGTTGCCATCGAGGATAAAAAGATGGGGTTTATATCATATTGCATGAGTTTATCCCTCTACATCATGTCATCTTGCTTAATGCGTTACTCTGTTCTTAAGAACTTAATACTCTAAATGCAGGCAAGAGTTAGCCGATGTGTGGAGTAATAGTAGTAGATGCAGGTAGGAGTTGGTCTACTTGTTGTGGACGTGATGCCTATATACATGATCATGCCTAGATATTCTCATAACTATGCACTTTTCTATCAATTGCTCGAGAGTAATTTGTTCACCCACCGTAACTATTATGCTATCTTGAGAGAAGCCACTAGTGAAATCTATGGCCCCCGAGTCTATCTTTTATCATATAAGTTTTCCATCTACTTTTGTTTGCATCTTTTATTTTCCAATCTATATCATAAAAATACCAAAAATATTTATCTTCTCATATTATCTCTATCATATCTCACTTTTGCAAGTTACCGTGAAGGGATTGACAACCCCTTTATCGCGTTGGTTGCGAGGTTCTTGTCTATTTGTGTATGTGCATGGGACTTTTGAGGAGCCTCCTACTGGATTGATACCTTGGTTCTCAAAACTGAGGGAAATACTTACGCTACTTTGCTGCATCACCCTTTCCTCTTCAAGGGAAAAACCAACGCATGCTCAAGAGGTAGCATACATCTTATGCTTAATCATGGCACATCCTGGTACACTATCAGAGGCATTCATATAGAGTCATATTTTGTTCTAATATCAAGTTGTAATTTTGAGTTGTAAGTAAGTGGAAGTGTGATAATCATCATTATTAATTATTAGAGCATTGTCCCAGTGGGGAAATAAAAAATAGGCCAAAAAGAGCCCAGAAAAAGAGGCCAAAAAGAGCCCACCAAAAATATGAGAGAAAAAGAGTGAAGCGGCAATGTTACTATCCTTTTCCACACTTGTGCTTCAAATTAGCACCACGTTTTTCATATAGAGAGTCTCCTATGTAGTCACTTTCATATAACTAGTAGGAATTTTTTTATTATAGAACTTGGCTTGTATATTATAATGATTTGCTTCCTCAAATGCCTGAGGTCTTCTAGAGCAAGCAAGTTGGACGCACACCTACTTAGTTTTCAGTTTGAACTTTCATACACTTATAGCTCCTAGTGCATCCTTTGCGTGGCAATCCCTACTCCTTGCATTAACATCAATTGACGGGCATCTCCATAGCCTGTTGATTAGCCTCATCGATGTGAGACTTTCTCCTTTTTTTTGTCTTCTCCATATTAATCTCTACCACTGTATTATATTCCACCCATAGTGCTATATCCATGGCTTGCACTCATGTATTGCATGGGGGTTGAAACGCTGAAGCACCTTAAAAAGTATGGACCAATTGCTCAGCTTGTTATCGATGTTGTGCATGATAAATAGTTTGTGTTATGAGGATGGAGCATGACAAGGCTATATGATTTTGTAGAGATAGCATTCTTTAGCATTTTTATTTTGAAAGACATAACTGTTTGTTTGTATGCCTGAGTATTGATGTCTTTATGTCAAATTATAGACTATTGCTTTGAATCATTTGGATCAAAATATTCCCTAAAAGAAAGATTACATGATGAACATGTTAATTCCATCAAAAAAATTGTTTTTATCATTTACCTACTCGAGGACGAGTGGGAATTAAGCTTCTGGATGCTTGATACGTCTCCATCGTATCTATAATTTTTTATTGTTCCATGACATTATAGTGTCAATCTTGGGTTTTTTATATGCAGTCATATATCAATTTTGGGACTAACCTATTAACCTAGTTCCAAGTGCCAATTGTAGTTTTTTGCCTGCCTTTTGGTTTTCCAAGAAATCAGTACCGAACGATGTCCAAACACTACGAAACTTTTTGGAGATTGTTTTTGGACAAGAGAGACCCTAGGAGCTTCGGGAGGAGACCATAAGGCAAGCAAGGAGACGACAAGGCAATAGGGCACGCCCAGGGGGTAGGCGCACCCTGATGGCTTGTGGGCCCCTCGTGGATCCATCTGACCTAATTCCACCTTCATAAATTCTATAAAATCAGAAACCAAAAGAGAGTCCCCCAAAATACTTTTTCTGCTGCCGCAAATTTCTGTTCTTCTGATCCCATCTTAAGGCCTTTTCCGGCACTCTGCCAGAGGGGGAATCGATCACGGAGGGCTTCTACATCAACCTTGTTGCCCTTCCGATGATGTGTGATTAGTTTACCACAGACCTACGGGTCCATAGCTAGTATCTAGATGGCTTCTTCTCTCTCTTTGAACTTCAATACAATGTTCTCCTCGATGTTCTTGAAGTTCTACTTGATGTAATCTTATTTTGTGGTGTGTTTGTTAGGATCTGATGAATCGTGGGTTTATGATCAGATTATTCATGAATATTAATTGATTCTTCTCTAAATTATTTTATGCATGATTATTATAGCTTTGTATTTCCCTTTGATCTATCTGTTTGGTTTGGCCAACTAGATTGATTTACCATGGAAAGGGATAGGTTCTTTGTAATGGGTTAAATCTTGCAGTGATCTATATCCCAGTGACACAATGGGATAAGACACATATTTCTATTGTTGCCATTAAGGGGAAAATGATAGGGTTTAACCATATTGCTTGAGTTTACTTTGTCTACATCATGTCATCTTGCTTAAGGCGTTACTTCATTTTTTATGAACTTAATACTCTATATGCATGTTGGATAGCGGTCAATGGGTGGAGTAATAGTAGTAGATGCAGGCAGGAGTCACTCTACTTGTCTCAGAAGTGAGGCATATATACATGATCATTGCCTTGAATATCGCCATAACTATGCGCTTTTCTATCAATTGCCCAACAGTAATTTGTTTACCCACCGTATGCTTTTTGTTCGAGAGAGAAGCCTGTAGTGAAAACTATGCCCCGTGGTCTACTTTTATCATATATAAATCCAAAAATACCTTCTGCAATTTATTTACCATTATTTTCTTTTGAGTTTTATTTTATCTATCTATCACTATCATATTTGATCCTTGCAAATAACTGCCAAGGGGATTGACAACCCCCTTGATCACGGTGGGGCAAGTATTTGCTTTTATGTGTGTAGGTGTTGCTAACGAGGTTTTGCTTGGTTCTCCTACTGGATTGATAACCTTGGTTCTTAAATGAGGGAAATAATTATCTCTACTACATTGCATCATCCTCTCCTCTTCGGGGAACTCCCAATGTAGCTCACAAGTAGCAGGAAGAATTTCTAGCATCATTGTTGGGGAAACATCACCAAAACCTATCAAGTAACTTCACACAAACTATCATCTACTTGTTCTTACTTTCATTTGCCAATTAATTCTCATTTTCATCTCCCCCACTTCTAAAACAATTTTACAAAAGACACAAAAGTATTTTTGTTTGCTTGCTTTGTCGCTATGACTAGTGTTACTATCCCTCCTTTTTCCCAGAACATTGAACTTCTTTACTCCAAACAGAAACAAGGAGAATTTGAGGGATGCTTGGTATATGATAATGGAATCTTATCGTGTCTACACTATAAAGGGGGACATGAAAAATTTTCTTCGCAATTTCTATGTTGGACTAGCTATGCCCCATAGACAATTTTTTTGTTTTGTCACTAAATGGAATTTTATTGAGAGTGATGCTAATACTGCTTCTGAATTAATAGAGGGAATATTGGGAACTCCACCCCCACAAAAATGATTTAACTATACTCAAGAGGGAATCCAAATCTTGAAAAAACTAGGTGATATGCAGAAAAAATTAATGGAATTACAAAAGTCCAATGATCCTCTTAAAAATATTAGTGCAAACATCAACCACATGAATACATTGATTACCCTTTGCAATAATCGGCTAGATGCTTTAGATATTATGTAGCGACCAGACCTCAAACGGTCATGTCTCTGTGCATCAGTGTCATCCCTGGATCGGTAATGCTGACACGCACAGTACTCGAGGAATTATAACAGAGTTTCAATCACACACTTATTACATTGAGTCCTCATAAAGAGTATGATTACATAAATAAACCATGGTTGAAGGCCATCTAAAATAGATAACAGCGGAAGCTTCGAAGGTCAATGAGTCCATCAACTCCAACGGCATAGCTGAGTGCAAAACAACGACCTATCACACCTTATTCGTCATCTGAGTAGTTTGCAACATAAGACGTTGCAGCCCGTAAATGGGTCAGCACATGGAATATGCTGGCATAGTTGCACTGTAAAGCAATGATAATGCAAGAACTATATCTACATGCAATATTTGGCTGGTGGAGGCTATAAGTTTTCATAGTTTTGCATAAAGCTAGTTTTTCCCTACAACAAAGGAATAAATTTATTTAACTACTCCCATGTTGCCCATTATTTGAGAAGGTAACCCCAACTCAAATCCCAATTAAAAGTATCATCATTAACCCAACATCATAATTAATTAGAGTAACATGTTGAGATCACATCAATAGATTCAAGTACCAGATACTCAAGATGTCCATAACCGGGAACACGACTAATCATGATTAGTTTATAGACTCTGTAGAGGTTTGCGCACTTTTCCCCACAAGACTCGATCTCCTCCGTTGAATTTCTTGCACTACATGATGTTTGAGAAACGGATGACTGAGACACAGTCTTTCAGAAGCGTTAGCACCTTACGATGGGTAGACAGTACCACCTACATCCCCTACATCTGCTAGTCTACCCTGTAAGAGGTCACACGACGTACTCAACTATGCCAGAGCCCATAATGGCATCTGGCTAAACACGGAAGTTTCTAGCATGAATAATCTTATGATCCCTTTGAGCCTGGGTGGCAGTCCATAGGATAATCACACAGTAAATCCGGGATTTCCAAAAAAACAAACAACACTGGGTTCCCCAGGTGCCTCAATCCACCCAAATGTGTATTTAAGTTGCCACCTTAATGTAAACCTTAATTAAATCAACTCTCAAACTTCCATGTGTGAAATCACGATCCAAACCCCGTCTACGAGCATGGCTAAGAAATAATAAGCATAACGCATATTCCCGGGGTGATCAAAAGGTATTAGGTTCCTACCTCAACTACTACAACCAAACCACACCTTCCTAATCCTACCAATGCAAATATGTGTGGGGCAGAACTAATGCATAGTAAAAACTGGGTATAAAAGAGTATGATCAAAGTGTAACTTGCCTTGCTGACGATCTGCAAACTCTAGAGATTTGTAGTGACAAGCTTCGCACTCTGGGTAATCTAGCGTAGACAAACAATAGCATTCATAAGCAAACACTCAAACGAAACACGAGAAAACTCGAGAGAAGATCCAAATCAAACACGAAACAAGCAAACGGCTTAAACTAACAAGAGTCAAACCTAACAGCAATATTAACATGTGAATTAGATCATAACAGTAGGTACATGTGATTAGCTACGATTTGCAAAAAGATTCAACTCAAACGGAGCGACGAAACTCAAGATACCAACGAAACAAGATCGTTTACTAATCTGGACTAAAGTCAAATTTTACAGTACCAAAATCATGTTCAAGTTTGTTAACTGGAAAGAGGGCTTCGAGACGAAGACTTAGGCACTGGTTTCATCTAATTTGGATAAACGGGTAAGAAGTTATACTAGTTCAAAGATCAAGGACTGAATCGCGATAAAAATAATCGTGGATAAGTCCCTGGCCGAAAAAAAAGACTAACGAACGTACGTTCGCTGTCTGAACCTAACTGGCAAATAACGTTCATTAAAACGAATAAACGGACGAATGTCTACTAAATAAAATAACGGACGAAAATTGATCTAAAACTTAAATCGCAAAACCCAAAAAAAAACGGGGTTGACCGAAGAAAAACCGACCAGTCAAAACGAAGTCAACGGCGATGGCTCCGGCAAGATCAGTGGCGGCGGCGGTCGACGGCGCGGGGCGGCGACGCGGGTGTCTAGCGGCGGCGGCGGCAGCGGCTAGCCCGAGCACCGGCGGAGCGGTGCGGCGGCAACGGAGTGGCAGAGCGGCGGCTTGCTTGAGGAAGGGGCCGGCCCGGGGAGGAGTACGGCTCGGACTCCCCTCGGCGTCCGTGCGCGGCACAGTGGCGAGGAATGCGGTGGCGTGCGGGAGTGGGCCGGCTGGGCTTTTGGCCCAGTCAGTCCGGGAAACTTTTTTTTAATAAAATCCGCCAAAGAAAATCCTAACTAAATATAATTTTCTTTCTAAATATGCCAAAAATAATTTTCACCGTCTAAATAAAATATTTAGAACAAAGTGAACATTTTTTTGGCCTAAATTGCAATTTTAAAAATTCATATTTTTCTAATTCAAATAAAATAGCAAATAAAATACCAGAAAAAAATCATAATTTCATTTTAAAATTATTTCTCCTATATTTCTCTGAATTTGAAGAAGTCATATTATCTTCTCTCTTTATTTTAATATTGGAAATATTTGGAGAGAAAATTAATAAAATCAAATTGGTCCTTTTCTTCAAATTTGAAATAAATCCAAATATGAATTTTGTGAAACCTCCAACTCTCTCCGTGGGTCCTTGAGTTGCTTAAGATTTCTAGGATCTCAACCAAAATGCAAAAATAAATATGATATGCATATAATGATCTATGTATAACATCCAAATTGAAAATTGGGATGTTACATATTAAAATTGCTTCATTCCCTGATAATAGTGGGAAGCATAAAGAACCTCCTGGCTTTGAGAAAAGGACTACTAAGATATGAAAACTAGGGATGACAACACTTGAAACTATGCATTACGCCTAGCTAGGGGTGTAAATAAAATAGCGTTTGTTGGGAGGGAACCCAATAGTTATCTTTATTCTTCCTTTTTCTTTTCTGTTTTTGAGTGTTCATACAATTATTCTACTGCTATGATTGTTTTTTGTGTTTAAATTAGTGTTTTTGCCAAGTAAAGCCTTTGGGATGATTTGCTTGATAGTTGATTTGATTATGTGACAAAACAGAAACTTTTGTGCCTAGTAGCAGAATTGTTTAAATTCACTGGAATCCGACAAAATTCTGATTGTTTTACACATGATTGATATATTAATTTCACAAGTTTTTCTTATTTTTCATAATTTTTGAGTTACAAGAGTCTTGTTTTTGTTAAAATTATTATAGATTGTTCTGTTTTTAACAGATTCCATTTTTGTTGCATCGTTTGCTTGTTTTTAATGATTCTATGGATTGTATCAGGGAGCTATAAGTCATGGTGAAGTTAGAATACAGTAGGTATTACGAAATGATAAAATATGAATGGGTTTACAACAGTACCTAAATTTTATGATTTGCTTGTTATACTAACGGATCTCATGAGTTTTCTGTTGAGTTTTGTGTGCTGAAGTTTTCAAGGTTTGAGTGAGACCGCGATGGATGAAAGAATAAGGAGTGGCAAGACCCTAAGCTTGGGGACGCCCATGGCACACCAACGTAATATTCAAGGAAACCCAAGCATCTAAGCTTGGGGATGCCCCGGATGGCATCCCCTCTTTCGTCTACCAACCATCGGTAAATTACTGGGAGATTTACTTTTTATTCATCACATGATATGAGTTTTGGTTGGAGCGTCATGTATTATATGAGTCTTTGCTTTGTTTGCTTTTTAGTTTTCCACAATCATCGTTGCTGCAGACACCTTTTGAGAGGAACACACATTTATTCGTGATTTGTTTGAATACTCGTGCTTCGAGGAAATCCCAATGAAGCTCACAAGTAGCATAGAGCGGGGTGACTATTTATAGCCGCAGCCTCTCGAGGGGCAATGACCATTTTGGACATGACATCTTTCCAATGAGCAATCGATTCATTTCCAACGGTTGGATTTCAAATGCACCCGACAACTTTGTTTGAGGAACAAGTAAGCTGACTCCTTGGTTGGAAGCAAATCTCTCGCATCCTGGAAGATCAACATCTCTGGCTGGCAAGTATTGTTTCGAAACACAAAGATATTTCTCTCAACTCTCATAGGTTTCGGTTAGCATCAGAGAAACATAAGTTTCAAACACTATACCTCTCTTGATACTACGGTGGTCGTATGACTCAAGAAAGAGAAAATGAACTAAGAAAGAAAATAATATGTCTTTTCTCCGTCTTTGTTCTTCTCAGTTGTAGTCAAAATTCAGGGACCAGATACTAAAGCAAATGCTTCACTTTAGCAATTTTTGGGGATTAACTTAGTCACTCAAAATCTTCGATGAAAATCCTCACAGATGTGTAGGTGGTTATCTTTGGAGTTTGTACCAAACTCCTCTAAACTCCAAGGACATGTAATCTCTGTGTTCACTGGCAAACACATTAGTTCCTCACTCTTTCTAAAAACAAACTCCAAAACACAATGAGGCAAATTATTACACCAACAATCTCGTTCTTTTTGGACGATTGTTGAAAAAATAAATAATCATCGAAGATGAAATAAGCTCCCCCAAAATGTATGCATTAGCCGAAAGAATTGAAGTACAATATCCAACATATATTAGTATTGGCTTGGTGGAGAGTGGCTTCGTATCCTCGAAAATAAGGGATTGCACTAATAGATAATAACCAATGAAATATATAGTGCATCCAACAGTGGCTTCTAATAATAATTCCACCTAGAAAATAGATTCTCAAGAGACATATAGTGCATCAAGAGGGGTTATTAATTATTACAGACCAGGAGTTCATGAGAGAGTTTCACAACATGATAAGAATGAAATGAAGAACAAGTGTTGTAAACTCAAGATAAAACAACCAAACAGATGATGAGAAAATCTATCAGCACTCTATGTCTTCTTCCCCCTTTTTATCAACAGGTGTTAAAAAGGTGTCAAAAAAACATGAGGCACTAAGGTTGCACATAAGAATTTGAAGCATTGCCGGAGGTGCCTGACTCGCTTGGTGAAGATGTTTCTTCTTTAGAAGTAACAACAACCTCTTCTTCTTCTAATTTAATCTCTGCAGGTTGAACATCTTTTAGTTGAGTGGAAGCTCCCGTCACATTTTGTTAGGCATTTGTTTCGATAGGTGGTGGCGCATTTTCTTTAGCGGGCTTGACAGTTGGTGAAGTTGCCTTAGACTCAGTGATAAGTTTCTGAAGTTTGAGCTGTAGAAAATTTGTCAAAGGATCACGATTGGGAAGTGGTGTTGTGTGCTCCTTTGCTAAAGATCTTAAATGATGAAAGTAATATCAATGTAGTCGTATATCTTCTTGATATCCGCATGTGTGAGTTTGATATGCCTCCAATGTATCTACAATTTATGAAGTATTCATGTTGTATTAATCCAGTGCCAAAGGCTAGTTCCTGTTTTCTAGTGTTTTTGGAAATATAGGTCAAAAATTCATGGAGTTGGAATGATCTAGAAGAATTTGTGGATTTTTCTGGAATGTATCTAATTTTTTGGAGGAAGGATCAACACAAGGGGGTACCCATGGGTCCCACACGGACAAGTCGCATGATTTGGGGGGTAGGCTGCGCCATGCGTCCATGTGGAGAGACCATAGGCCGGTCGAGGCTCTACCTCGGGTGCAAGAAAACTAATTTATAGAAAAGAGAAAAGTATGTTTTTGTCCCTCAAGGTTACAAAAGTATACATCTGGTCCCTCATATTTTCAAACCGGACCTGAATCGTCCAAAACCAGACTGGGGCTGGTGTGTCCCCGGTTTTGAATCCCACTTTTCCAAGTCAAAGTCAACTCCACTACCACGTCATCTTTCTTCTTCTCTATTTGTGTAGTCATTTTATCGAGCACCTTGTGCGCCCTTACAGCTTGTTGGGGATATAACCCTGTAGTATAACACGCCCTAAAAGGGTTGGATTAGGCCATTGGCGAATCAGCAAACTGGGTCTCAGATAGGCCAAAGTGATCAAGACGCAAGGACCAGAGAGGTAGCTCACAAGACGGGCCAGCTTAAGGCCCAAGTGATCAAGATGCAAGGACCAGAGAGGCGGATCACAAGATGGGCCGGCTTAAGGCCCAAGGCTGGAACACGACGCGTGACCTGTAGGTGTAAACCGCCTGATGATGACTTGTCAAAAAAGGCAATGGGACTTAGAGCTAGGATCGGTCACGGAACATGACCCAACCCAGACTCTTGTAAACCGGCGGCCTTGACCTGTATATAAAGGTGATTCCCCGGCATAGAATAAGAAAAGGGGACATTCGATCGATAGCTAGGTCAAGCGAATCCGCTCCCTTGTAATCGATACTCAAGCAATAAGCAACAAGAGAAGGAGTAGGCTTTTACCTCCAAGCGTGAGGGGCCAAACCCAGGTAAACTCGTGTCTCTCATCCCGCTCAACCCCGACAAGTTAATCACCATAGCGATGGCCTCGCGACTAAGTCCTTTCATTAGGAAACTTGCACCACATGCTCGACTTGGATAGTGCCAGAGTCCCTTAGCCATTGGACCTTGTAGGGGTGTGGGTGCTTCATCTTGACCAATTGGATCTTGGAGCATAGCTCTTCACTCACCAAGTTATGGCAACTCCCTCCATCGATGATGACATTCACGGACCTTCCATTGATGCCCACCTTGGTGTGGAAGATATGGCATCTTTGGTCCTCATCTTGTTGATGTTGAAGTGTCAAGACCTTGGAGACAACGAGAGTGGGGCTCGAATCTTCGTCACAAAAGACTTGATCATCTTCACCTTCATTCACTTGCCGGTGCATGTCCACTTGCTCAATGGCTTCCATTTCCTCTTCACTCACGGAGTCATAGGTTCCGTCATCGTTGAGGATCATGGTGCACTTGTTGGTACACTCGAAGGACTTGTGGCCTCGGCAGCCGCATGTGAAGCACTTGATTGAACTTGTCTTAATGGTCTCATCGGTTGGAGTAGATGTTGATGAAGCTCTTGGCTTGAAGTTGCTTGTAGTAGGAGGACGACTTGAGGTTGTCGAAGTTTTCTTGTAACTTGACTTGTCGCCATTGCTTGGTGAAGCTTTTGTCGAGGTAGGAGTCGTAGTAGTCGTTGAAGGTTGGTTGTAGGAGGAGCCATAGGTCTTGGAGGTAAACTTGGCATACTTGAAGTCATCTTGCACTTAGCGTTCCGCCTCGGTAGCTTGGTGCACTAGCTTGATGAGGTTGGAGTAGGGTTGGAAGTAGGGTTGAGTCCATTCAAGAAACGTGCCAGCGTTTGCTCATCATCTTCCGTGACATTGGCTCGTATCATGGAGATCTCCATTTCCTTGTAGTACTCTTCAATGGTCTTTGTTCCTTGCTTGAGGAGTTGGAGTTTCTTGAAAAGGTCGCGGTTGGAGTAGGTTGGCACAAAGTGTGCTCGCATGACATCCTTCATTTGAGCCCATGTTGTGATGGGTGGCTGGCCTCTTGCCTCACGGTGCTCAATGAGTTGCTCCCACCAAATAAGGGTGTAATCTTGGAACTCAAGAGATGCCATGGCGATCTTGGTTTCTTCCTCATAGTTGTGCAAATGAAAGATCTTGTATGCCTTCAATGCCCATGAAAGATATTCTTCGGGATCATTGCTTCCGATGAACTTGGGCATGGTGAACTTGAGTTTGTTGTAGTGTTGCTCTTCGTTGTGTTGTGGTCAAGGGTGATGATAACACCCTTGACATGGAGAGTTATCAACCTCATGTTGCTCTTAGCGTTGAGGATTCCCAATGTCTTGTTGCTCTTGGTGAAGTTGTGGTTCTTAGCGAGCTTGTTGTTCATGTCTAGCTTGAAGAGGAGCTTGACGTTGCGAGCATGCTTCATAGTTCCTCTCTTGAATTTCCTCGTGAAGAGCTTCTTATTGTTTGTGCGTTTGACTATTGCGGTCGGCGATGGTGCGACTTGTGTCATGGAGGGCATGTTGCGCCTCAAGTGCTTGGGTTTCACGCCATTGTTGTTGTTGATGGAGCGCTTCGCGTCTTGCTCATCTTGGTGTTGGTGCACCCGTTCTTACTCTTGTTGGCGTTGGCATTGCCTTTCTTGTGTTTGCGCAAAGGTAGCTTTATTTTGATGACGTCGGTGTTCTTGCACTAGAATTTTCTCTTGAGGATCGGCTCCGTGTAGAGGATTGCAGTTTGCTTGACGGTCTTGTCGTGCGGCTCAATGAAGAGTGTTTGATGTTGGTGTACTTGAGCCGGAGATTGTGTCATCGGAGTGTCGACTCGAGCGACTCCGTCTTGAGTAGGACGACGAGGTAGAAGAGCGGTTGACCATGATGGCTCAAATATCTTCCTTGAGAGAGGCCATGGATGTGTCGAAGTAGTCTCTTGTACATTGCTCGGATTGTCTTAAGTCGGTGGCGAGGTTGTTGATGCGGTCGCCCAAAGCTTTTTGTTCTTGATTTAAAGTTCTTTGTGCACCAAAGAGGTGGCTCTTGGTGATGTAGGAGGTTGAGTCATCGTCTTGCTCGATGAAGAGTGGGTTGGAAGAAGAACTTGACTTATCCATCATTCCAAGCAAATATGTGAGTTGGAGAAAGTGAAGAACTATACCAAATGTACCTTGACCGAAGTTGAAGATGGATCAATGATCACTCAATGAATAATAATGAAATAGCATAATTGGTACCAATTCTTGTCGGTTCTCATACCTACACAAATAAAGGTTATAGTGGAGCTCGGTTAGGATGGTGGCACAAAATTTATGCAATTCTTAGTGAGACTCAATAATGTTGGAAAAGATTCACAAATTCGCAAATGTAACAAGTAGACCAATAGCAGTAGTGGTACACGGAAATGCACACGCAAATAGAAAAATGGGGTTGTGCAACCAAAAATGAGCTCAAAATGTGGAATCCACGGGAAATGCTCTTGTTGCACAATGCTAGAGAGACACTAGCACGATTGCTTAAAAGGCGGATACGAGACTTGTGCACAACCTATAAAGCAAAAATGCAACGACTTCTATCCCAAGTATGTGATATCTACTACACAACCTTCTTCTTGTAGATGTTGTTGGGCCTCCAAGTGCAGAGGTTTGTAGGATAGTAGCAAATTTCCCTCAAGTGGATGACCTAAGGTTTATCAATCCGTGGGAGGCGTAGGATGAAGATGGTCTCTCTCAAACAACCCTGCAACCAAATAACAAAGAGTCTCTTGTGTCCCCAACAAACCCAATACAATGGTAAATTGTATAGGTGCACTAGTTCGGCGAAGAGATGGTGATACAAGTGCAATATGGATGGTAGATATAGGTTTTTGTAATCTGAAAATATAAAAACATCAAGGTAGCAAGTGATAAAAGTGAGCTTAAAAGGTATTGCAATGCTTCGAAACAAGGCCTAGGGTTCATACTTTCACTAGTGCAAGTTCTCTCAACAATAGTAACATAATTGGATCATATAACTATCCATCAATATGCAACAAAGAGTCACTCCAAAGTCACTAATATTGGAGAACAAATGAAGAGATTATTGTAGGGTACGAAACCACCTCAAAGTTATTCTTTCCGATCAATCCATTGGGCTATTCCTATAAGAGCATATCCAGCCGTTCGGTCCCCCAGGGCGCCAAAAAAGAGTGGCCTGGGGGTGAGCCGGCGATAAACTTGTCGCTGGGGGCGGTTTGGCACCCAGCCGTCGCCCCTAGGCGCCGATTTCGGCCCAGTGTTCATCCCAAGTATGTCCAAAAACGGCCCGATATTTCGTGAATCGGCCCATATTTGGCGCGGTTCGGCGTGTTTCAGCGTGAATTTTCACATACAAATAGAAATCAATTAGTTCATCACATAGTTCGGCATGTTTCGCCGTGTTTCCGCGTGTTTCATCACATAAATCACACAAATAGTTGAATACAAATTATATAGTTTAACAAATAAAAACTCAAGTTTCATCACACTCATTCCCGGCCTCGCCCTTGAGCCTCCATAGGTGCTCCACTAGATCGTGTTGCAGTTCTTGATGCACCTGTGGGTCTTGGATCTCTTGACGCATATTGAGGTAGTCAATCCAGTTTGCCGGTAGCTTGTGATCAACTTGGGCAAGAGGACCCTGCCTGTAATATGGTTCAGTGTCAAATGATGGCTCTTCCTGCTCGCTCTCAATGATCATGTTGTGCAAGATGACACAGCAAGTCATGATCTCCCACATTTGATCTTTCGACCAGGTCAGAGCAGGGAACCGGACAACAGAAAATCGAGATTGGAGAACACCAAATGCCCGCTCGACATCCTTCCTGCAAGCCTCCTGAACCTTCGCAAACCAGGCGTTCTTGCCTCCTGGCACAGGGTTTGAGATGGTCTTCACAAATTTCGACCATCTCGGATAGATGCCATCAGCTAGATAGTACCCCTTGTTGTACTGCCGCCCATTGACCTCGAAGTTCACTGGAGGAGAATGACCTTCAACAAGCTTGGCAAAGACTGGGGAGCACTGCAGGACGTTGATGTCATTGTGAGTTCCTGGCACCCCAAAGAAAAAGTACCAAATCTAGAGGTCCTGTGTGGCCACTTCCTCAAGTACCACACTGCAACCACTTTTGGCTCCTTTGTACAACCACTGCCAGGCAAATGGATAGTTCTTCCATTTCCAATGCATGCAGTCGATGCTTGCAAGCATCCTAGGAAATCCTCTTGATGCATTCTGTGCTAGGATCCGAGCAGTGTCTTTCGCATTGGGTGTTCGCAAGTACTGCGGTCCAAACACTGCCACCACTGCCCTGCAGAACTTGTAGAAACACTCAATGGTGGTGGACTCGGCCATGCGCCCATAGTCGTCGAGTGAATCATCAGGAGCTCCATATACAAGCATCCCCATAGCTGTCGTGCACTTCTGGATCGAGGTAAATGCAAGTGTGCCGGTGCAGTCCATCTTGCACTTGAAGTAGCTATCGAACTCCCGGATGGAATTCACAATCCTAAGGAAAAGCTTTCAGCTCATACGATAACAGTGTCAAAATGTTTTCTCACCGTGCAATGGAGCGTCGGCGAAGTGGTCCGAGTAGAGCATGCAGTAGCCTTCCAAACGATGTCGGTTATTTGCTTTCACCCGCCCAAGCACCGAGCCACCTCACCGCGGCTTTTCACTTCTTGCGAGCAGGCCGGAGAGGGCGGCGAGCACCATGAGGTGCTCCTGCTCCTAGACGTCGGCTCTGGCTTCCTCCTCCAGCAACGCCGCAAGCTCCTCCTCATCTTCGGAGTCCATCACCGGTCGGGCAATTCACCGAACACCTTGTGGGCAAGGTGGGTGTCGGTATCAAAACCGGCGGATCTTTGGAAGAGGGTCCCGAACTGTGCGTCTAAGGCTAATGGTAACAGAAGACTGGGGACACGATGTTTACCCAGGTTCAGGCCCTCTAGATGGAGGTAATACCCTACTTCCTGCTTGATTGATCTTGATGATATGAGTATTACAAGAGTTGATCTACCACGAGATCGTAGAGGCTAAACCCTAGAAGCTAGCCTATGATTATGATTGTCCTATCCTATGGACTAAACCCTCCGGTTTATATAGACACTAGAGGGGGCTAGGGTTACACAGAGTTGGTTACAGAGAAGGAGATCTATTATCCAGATCGCCAAGCTTGCCTTCCATGGAAAGGAGAGTCCCATCCGGACACGGGACGAAGTCTTCAATCTTGTATCTTCATAGTCCAACAGTCCGGCCAAAGTACATAGTCCGGCTGTCCAGATACCCCCTTATCCAGGACTCCCTCAGTAGCCCCTGAACCAGGCTTCAATGACGATGAGTCCGACGCGCAGATTGTCTTCGGCATTGCAAGGTGGGTTCCATCTCCGAATACTCCAAAGAAGATTGTGAACACAAGGATCGTGTCCGGCTCTGCAAAATAATTTCCGCGCACCACCGTAGAGAGCATAATACTTTATAAATCCAATTTGCTAACGATTTTTCGCAGCGTATTCTTATGTCGCGGCTTGGTTTTAATACGAACCGTTTTTCTCAGCCTGCCACGTCCAGCGGGGCGGTTTCATTGGCACATCTTGTCGAAGTAGAGATTGTGTTCCCTTTATTATGGGATTCTCATCTATACGGGTGCGGGTAACCCCACCACGCCTGTTGGTATGACTCCGTGTTTCTAGGCAATTCCCAAACGGCTACGCCGAGGACGCTTGATATTCATCCCTTTATAGAGGGTTCGAGGCCTATCCCTCTATCTTCACGCTTGCGCCTTCCCGCACTTCGAGTTCCAACACCCAAAGCTCAAGCTTAAGCACTTCGGATCTCCAACCATGTCTGGATCTAACCTTCAAGGCCGGTGGATGGGCTCCTCTGTCACAGAGGAGGACATTGCGAAGCTTAGGGGGGGCAGGTATCTGATCGCCGATGTCAAGCACAGGCTTCCTGTTGCAGGGCAGTTCATCCCTACTCCCGAACCCAACGAGAGTGTCCTATTTGTCTCCCACTTCCTCCAAGGCTTGGGCTTTACTCTTGATCCCTTCGTGAGGGGGGTCATGTTCTATTACGGGCTAGATTTTCACGATCTAGCTCTGGAGTCCATCCTTCACATCTCGTCATTTATCGTCGTGTGTGAAGCCTTCCTCCACATCACCCCCCACTTCGGCCTATGGCTCAAGACCTTCAATGTGAAGCCGAAGGAGATTGAAGGGCGACATGAAGAGTGCGGAGGCACCACAATAAGCAGAAACGCCGATGTTCCATGGCCAGAAGGTTCTTTCCTGGAGGTATCCGATCTGTGGCAACGGAGGTGGTTTTACATCACAGCTCCCCGAGGCACAAAGTGGGAGGCCGCCCCCGCCTTCCGCTCGGGCCCTCCGCCTCAACTGGCATCGTGGACCAACGTGGGACTGGACAGGGGGTCTGCAAACGATGTACCAACGTTGCAGAGCCGCATTCGGGAGCTTCTTGAGAGGGTGCTACGTCTTGAGCTTGCGTTGGGTTTCCTTGAAGAGGAAATGGTGATGCAGCAATAGTAGCGTAAGTATTTCCCTCAGTTTTTGAGAACCAAGGTATCAATCCAGTAGGAGGCTCCTCAAGAAGTTCCACGAACCTACACAAACAAACAAAGAACTCGCAACCAACGCAATAAAGGGGTTGTCAATCCCTTCACGGCCACTTGCGAAAGTGAGATCTGATAGAGATAATATAATAAGATAAATATATTTTTTGTATTTTATAATATAGATGCAGAAAATAAAGATGCAAATAAAAGTAGATTGGAAGCAAATATGATAAGAGATAGACCCGGGGGCCATAGCTTTCACTAGAGGCTTCTCTCAAGAGCATAAGTATTACGGTGGGTGAACAATTACTGTCGAGCAATTGATAGAAAAGTGAATAATTATGACGTTATGTAGGCATGATCATGTATATAGGCATCACGTCCGCAACAAGTAGACCGACTCCTTCCTGCATATACTACTATTACTCCACACATCGACCGCTATCCAGCATGCATCTAGAGTATTAAGTTCATAAGAACAGAGTAACACATTAAGCAAGATGGCATGATGTAGAGGGATAAACTCAAGCAATATGATATAAACCCCATCTTTTTATCCTCGATGGCAACAATACAATACGTGTCTTGCAACCCTTTCTGTCACTGGGTAATAACACTGTAAGATTGAACCCAAAGCTAAGCACTTCTCCCATGGCAAGAAAGGTCAATGTAGTAGGCCAAACCAAACCGATAATTCGAAGAGACTTGCAAAGATAACTCAATCACATAAAAGAATTTAGAGAAGATTCAATTATTGTCCATAAATAAACTTGATCATAAACCCACAATTCATCGGATCTCGACAAACACACCGCAAAAAGAGATTACATCGAATAGATCTCCAGAAGAGAGGGGGAGAACATTGTATTGAGATCCAAAAAGAGAGAAGAAGCCATCTAGCTAATAACTATGGTCCCTAAGGTCGGTGGTAAACTACTCACAACTCATCGGAAGGGCTATGGTGTTAATGTAGAAGCCCTCCATGGTGGAATCCCCCTCCGGCAGAACGCCGGCGATGGCTCCAAGATGGGATCTCGCGGATACAAAAGGTTACGGTGGTGGAAATATTTCTTCGGTTGCTCCCTGGATGTTTTCGGGGTATGTAGGCTTATATAGGAGGAAGAAGTACGGTAGTGGCCGCCCGAGGGGCCCACGAAACAGGGGGCGCGCCCTACCCTCTCGTGGACGCCTCGGCTGCTTCTTGACTTGCACTCCAAGTCCTCTGGATCACGTTCATTCCAAAAATCACGCTTCCGAAGGTTTCATTCCGTTTGGACTCCGTTTGATATTCCTTTCCTTCGAAATACTGAAATAGACAAAAAACAGCAATACGGGCTGGGCCTCCGGTTAGTAGGTTAGTCCCAAAAATGATAATAATGTGTCAAATAAAGCCCATAAACATCCAAAACAGGTAATATAATAGCATGGAACAATCAGAAATTATAGATACGTTGGAGACGTATCAAGCATCCCCAAGCTTAATTCCTGCTCGTCCTCGAGTAGGTAAATTATAAAAACAGAATTTTTGATGTGGAATGCTACCTAGCATAATTTCTCAATGTAATTTCCCTTTATTGTGGCATGAATGTTCAGATCCAAGTGATTCAAAATAAAAGTTCATATTGACAAAAGAAATAGCAATACTTCAAGCATACTAATAAAAGCAATCATGTCTTCTCAAAATAACATGGCTAAAGAAAGTTCATCCCTACAAAATCATATAGTTAGGCTATGCTTCATTTTCGTCACACAAAGATGTTCCCAACTTCTATACCCCCGATGACAAGCCAAGCAATTGTTTCGTACTTAAATAATTTCAAACTTTTTCAACCTTCATGCAATACATGAGCGTGAGCCATGGATATAGCACTATGGGTGGAATAGAATAATGATTGGGGATTGTGTGGAGAATACAAAAAAGGAGAAAGTCTCACATTGACGAGGATAATCAATGGGCTATGGGAATGCCCATCAATTGATGTCAACATGAGGAGTAGGGATTGCCATGCAACGGATGCACTAGAGCTATAAATGAATGAAAGCTCAACAAAAGAAAACTAGTGGGTGTGCATCCAACTTGCTTGCTCACGAAGACCTAGGGCATTTGAGGAAGCCCATCGTAGGAATATACAAGCCAAGTTCTATAATGAAAAATTCCCAGTAGTATATGAAAGTGACAACACATGAGACTCTCTACATGAAAACATGGTGCTACTTTGAAGCACGATATATATGAGACTCATTACATGAAGAACAAGGTGCTACTTTGAAGCACAAGCATGGAAAAAGAGATAGTAGCATTGCCCCTTTATTTATTTTCTTTTTTTCTTTTTTTCTTTGGCCTTTCTTTTTTTCTTTTGGCCTTTCCATTTTTTTGGGCAATGCTCTAATAATGATGATCATCACACTTTTATTGATTACAACACATGAATTACAACTCGAAACTAGAACAAGATATGACTCTATATGAATGCCTCCGGCGGTGTACCGGGATGGTGCAATGAATCAAGAGTGACATGTATGAAAAATTATGCATGGTGGCTTTGCCACAAATACGATGTCAACTACATGATCATGCAATGGCAATATGACAAAAGTAATGTATGTCATGATGATGAACGGAACGGTGGAAAGTTGCATGGAAATATATCTCGGAATGGCTATGGAAATGCCATAAATTGGTAGGTATGGTGGCTGTTTTGAGGAAGATATAAGGAGGTTTATGTGTGATAGAGCGTATCATATCACGGGGTTTGGATGCACCGGCGAAGTTTACACCAACTCTCAAGGTGAGAAAGGGCAATGCACGGTACCGAAGAGGCTAGCAATGATGGAAAGGTAAAAGTGCGTATAATCCATGGACTCAACATTAGTCAAAAGAACTCATATACTTATTGCAAAAATTTAGAATTCATCAAAAACCAAGAACTACACGCATGCTCCTAGGGGGATAGATTGGTAGGAAAAGACCATCGCTCGTCCCCGACCGCCACTCATAAGGATGCACAAGCCAGGTACACTTCATGCTTCAAATTTGTTACACAACTTTAACCATACGTGCATGCTACGAGACTTGCTAACTTCAACACAAGCATTCTTTAAATTCATAATCACCCAACTAGCATGACTTTAATATCACTACCTCCCTATCTCAAAACAATTGTCAAGTATCAAGTTGATCATGGCATCCAATTCACTTCCTATGATAGTTTTTATTATACCCAACTTGGATGCTCATCATTCTAGGACCAATTTATAACCATAGCAAATACCATGCTGTTCTAAAAGACTCTCAAAATAATATAAGTGCAGCATTAGAGACTAGCAATTTCTTCAAAATTAAACCACCGCCGTGCTCTTAAAGATATAAGTGAAGCACTAGAGCAAAAACTATCAAGCTCAAAAGATATAAGTGAAGCACATAGAGTATTCTATCAAATCCTAAGCAAATAGGATTCTCCCAAAAGGTGTGTTACAGCAAGGATGATTGTGGTAAACTAAAAAGCAAAGACTAATATAATACACGACGCTCCAAGCAAAACACATATCATGTGGTGAATAAAAATATAGCTCCAAGTAAAGTTACCAATGAACGAAGACGAAAGAGGGGATGCCTTCCCGGGGCATCCCCAAGCTTAGGATTTTGTCCATCCTTGAATATCTTGGGGTGCCATGGGCATCCCAAAGCTTAGGTTTTGCCACCCTTTATTCCATAGTCCATAAAAGCTTTACCCAAAACTTGAAAACTTCACAACACAAAACTCAACAGGAAATCTTATAAGCTCCGTTAGTGAAAGAAAACAAAACCACCACATAAGGTACTGTAATGAACTCATTCTTTATTTATTTTGGTGTTGAACCTACTGTATTCCAAGTTCTCTATGGTTCATACGCTTACATACTAGCCATAGATGCATCAAAATAAGCAAACAACACACGAAAGGCAGAATATGTCAAAAACAGAGCAGTTTGTAGGAATCTGTAACTAACGCAAACTTCTGGAACCTCAAAAATCCTACCAAAATAGGAAGTCCTAAACAATTTGTTTATTGATCATCAGCAAAAAGATCAATGCAAAAGCACGTTCCTGTGATTTATTGAATTGTTTTTCGTGAGCGCAAAGTTTCTGTTTTTCAGCAGAATCAAATCAACTCATATCATAGGTTATCCTATAGGTTCTACTTGGCACAAACACTAATTAAAAGTTAAAAACACATCTAAACAGAAAGTAGAAACAAAATTTATTACTAAACAGGAACAAAAACAAAGAACACAAAGAAAATTGGGTTGCCTCCCAACTAGCGCTATCGTTTAACGTCCCTAGCTAGGCATAAAAGCGAAGATAGAACTAAGTAGTGCCATCTTTGGCACTTGGTTCATAGGTAGCTCGCATGATAGATTCATAAGGTAATTTGACTTTCTTTCTTGGAAAGTGCTCCATGCCTTTCTTTAATGGAAATTGGAATCTAATATTCCCTTCCTTCATATCAATAATCGCACCAATCGTTCTAAGGAAAGGTCTACCAAGAATAATAGGGCAAGAAAGATTGCAATCTATATCAAGAATGATAAAATCAACGGGCACCAAATTTCTATTTGCAACAATAAGGACATCATTTATCCTTCCTATTGGCTTTTTAATGGTGGAATACGTAAGATGCAAATTTAAAGAGCAATCATCAAGATCATGGAAACCTAGAATATCACATAAAGTTTTCGAAATCGTGGAAACACTAGCACCCAAATCACACAAAGCAAAACACTCATAATCTTTAATTTTAATATTTATAGTAGGTTCCCACTCATCATTAAGTTTTCTAGGTATAGAAACTCCCAAATTAAGTTTTTCATCAAAAGATTGCATCAAGGCATCAACGATATGTTTGGTAAAAGCTTTATTTTGACTATAAGCATGCGGAGAATTAACAATGGATTGCAACAAGGAAATACAACTTTCTAAAGAACAATTATCATAATCGAATTCCTTGAAATCCGAGATAGTGGGTTCAATGCTATTTAAAGTCATGACCTCTCCAATCCCACTTTTACCAAATTTAGCATCAAGATCTAAAAACTCCAAATTCTTGGGACGCCTTCTAAATAAAGTTGACTCATCTCCACTCCCATTATTTTCAAGATTCATATTGCAAAACAAAGATCTAATAGGGGACACATCAATAACTTTAAGATGATCATTATTTTCATGGAAACTAGAAGAACACACTTTTATAAAGCTATCTTTCTTAGCATGCAATCTAGCAGTTCTTTCCTTGCACTCGTCAATGGAAATTCTCATTATTTTGAGAGACTCATTGATATAATGCTTAGGGGGAGAAGATCTAAGTTTAATAGAATCAACATCAAGCGAAAGTCTATCAACGTTCCTATCCAAATCATCAACTTTGAGCAATTTTTCTTCAAGCAAAGCATTAAAATTCT
Organism: Triticum aestivum; assembly: GCF_018294505.1. Taxonomy (NCBI): domain Eukaryota; kingdom Viridiplantae; phylum Streptophyta; class Magnoliopsida; order Poales; family Poaceae; genus Triticum; species Triticum aestivum. The sequence goes on along the minus strand of NC_057798.1, from coordinate 507,041,669 downwards.
TTTGAGAAATCATAAATTCTTTCACACTATTCTCGGCATCTTATTAAAATTACCATAATAATTATTGTAGGAATTTCCATAATTATTAGAGGAATTACTAGGGAACGGTCTAGAATTAAAGTTTCCTCTATAAGCATTGTTTCCAAAACTATTCCTACCAACTAAATTCACATCCATAGATTCATTATTATTCTCAATCAAGGTAGATAAAGGCATATCATTTGGATCAATAGAAGAACTCTTAGTAGCAAACAATCTCATAAGCTCATCCATCTTTCCACTCAAAACATTAATTTCTTCTATAGCATGCACTTTTTTACTAGTAGATCGTTCGGTGTGCCATTGAGAATAATTAGCCATAATATTATCAAGAAGTTTTGTAGCATCTCCTAAAGTGATTTCCATAAACGTGCCTCTGGTGGCCGAATCTAAGAGATTTCTAGAAGCAAAGTTCAAACCAGCATAAAATTTTTGCATGATCATCCATAAATTCAAACCATGAGTAGGGAAATTGTGAATCATCAATTTCATTCTTTCCCAAGATTGGGCAACATGCTCATGATAAAGTTGTTTAAAATCCATAATATCGTTCCTAAGAGTGATGATCTTAGCGGGAGGAAAATACTTAGAGATAAAAGCATCTTTGCACTTGTTCCAAGAATCAATACTATTTTAGGCAAAGACGAAGACCAAACTTTAGCACGATCTCTAAGCGAAAACGGAAATAGTTTCAATTTAACAATATCATTATCCATATCTTTCTTGTTTTGCATATCACACAGATCAACAAAGTTGTTTAGATAAGTAGCGGCATCTTCACTAGGAAGGCCGGCGAATTGATCTTTCATAACAAGATTCAGCAAAGCGGTATTGATTTCACAAGACTCAACATCATTAAGAGGAGCAATCAGAGTACTAAGGAAATCATTGTTATTGGTATTCGAGAAATCACACAATTTAGTATTATCTTGCGCCATGGCAATAAGTAATCCAACACACAAGCAAACAGAAAATGGCAAGCGAAAGAGAGGGGAAGAAAACGCAAGCGAAAGAGAGAAGAAGAAGGCGAGCGGAAAAGAGAGGAGATTGGGAAAGAGAGGGCAAATAAAACGGCAAAGGTGAAGTGGGGGAGAGGAAAATGAGAGGCAAATGGCAAATAATGTAAATGCGAGGGAGATGAGTTTGTGATGGGTACTTGGTATGTCTTGACTTGAGCGAAGACCTCCTCGGCAACGGCGCCAGAAATCCTTCTTGATACATCTTGAGCTTGCGTTGGTTTTCCTTGAAGAGGAAAGGGTGATGCAGCAATAGTAGCATAAGTATTTCCCTCGGTTTTTGAGAACCAAGGTATCAATCCAGTAGGAGGCTCCTCAACAAGTCCCACAAACCTACACAAACAAACAAAGAACTCGCAACCAACGCAATAAAGGGGTTGTGAATCCCTTCACAGCCACTTGCGAAAGTGAGATCTGATAGAGATAATATAATAAGATAAATATATTTTTGGTATTTTATAATATGGATGCAGAAAATAAAGATGCAAATAAAAGTAGATTGGAAGCAAATATGATAAGAGATAGACCCGGGGGGCATAGGTTTCACTAGAGGCTTCTCTCAAGAGCATAAGTATTAGGTGGGTGAACACTTACTGTCGAGCAATTGATAGAAAAGCGAATAATTATGATGTTATCTAGGCATGATCATGTATATAGGCATCACGTCCGCAACAAGTAGACCGACTCCTGCCTGCATCTACTACTATTACTCCACACATCGACTGCTATCCAGCATGCATCTAGAGTATTAAGTTCATAAGAACAGAGTAACGCATTAAGCAAGATGACATGATGTAGAGGGATAAACACAAGCAATATGATATAAACCCCATCTTTTTATCCTCGATGGCAACAATACAATACGTGTCTTGCAACCCTTTCTGTCACTGGGAAAGAACACCGCAAGATTGAACCCAAAGCTAAGCACTTCTCCCATGGCAAGAAAGATCAATCTAGTAGGCCAAACCAAACCGATAATTCAAAGAGACTTGCAAAGATAACTCAATCACATAAAAGAATTCAGAGAAGATGCAATTATTATCCATAAATAAACTTGATCATAAAACCACAATTCATCGGATCTCGACAAACACACTGCAAAAAGAGATTACATCGAATAGATCTCCACAAGAGAGGGGGAGAACATTGTATTGAGATCCAAAAAGAGAGAAGAAGCCATCTAGCTAATAGCTATGGACCCGAAGGTCTGTGGTAAACTACTCACAACTCATCGGAAGGGCTATGGTATTGATGTAGAAGCCCTCCGTGGTGGAATCCCCCTCAGGCAGAACGCCCGCGACGGCTCCAAGATGGGATCTCGCGGATACAGAAGGTTACGGTGGTGGAAATATTTCTTTGGTTGCTCCCTGGATGTTTTCGGGGTATGTAGGCTTATATAGGAGGAAGAAGTATGTCGGTGGCCGCCCGAGGGGCCCATGAGACAGGGGCACGCCCTATAGGGGGGGGCGCCCTACCCTCTTGTGGCCGCCTCGGATGCTTCTTGACTTGCACTCCAAGTCCACTGGATCACGTTCGTTCCAAAAATCACGCTTCCGAAGGTTTCATTCCGTTTGGACTCCGTTTGATATTCCTTTCCTTCGAAATACTGAAATAGACAAAAAAACAGCAATACGGGCTGGGCCTCCGGTTAGTAGGTTAGTCCCAAAAATGATAATAATGTGTAAAATAAAGCCCATAAACATCCAAAACATGTAATATAATAGCATGGAACAATCAAAAATTATAGATACGTTGGAGACGTATCAGAGGGATATTAGTCTTGTCGAAATAATCCAGGAAATGCTAGTTCGGCGGGCCCTGCCGTGCAAACGTCGACCTCTCCGGATGTGGGAGTTCAATCCAGAAGGCCCGTGAACCATTCATCACTTCTTTGGCATGACGCTTGAAGGAATGTATATGTTGTTCTTCGGACCACAAATAAAGTGTCCGGACACCACCGAGGATGTGGGCCTGAGCTGCAACCGCCCAGATACCCAAGTAAGTGACCTTGTAACTGAATACTTCATTTATATTTATCATAATATTGTTCTGAAAAACAGTCCGCGTCCAGGATTGGCTCATCAAGGCGGAGAGAATCAGGTGTCCGACCCTGCTTCCCGAAGGCTCGCCCGGCCCGGCGATAGCCGAGATGCTCAAACGGGCGCTAAGTCAAGTGCCATCGGGGAAAGACAAAGGGGGAGTGGACAAGCCAAGAGTGAGCTTCACACATTGTACATCCAAACCGGGGGAATTAACGTTTCCATGAAGTAAGATAATCAGGAAGGCGAATCTAAGGTTTCCTCCCCCCGCGGGAAGAAGGGGGCCGCATCCGAAGACTTGGAAATAGAGGCGGCCAAACAAGGGAAGAGAACTTCACCAGGGGTCCCTGCCCTGAAGGGCGTCCTTGCCGCACCATGCCCGCAAACGGGCGAGCCCTCCATCGAGCTGTAAGTTAATAAACAAGAAGCTATTGCTTTTTCCTCTGAGAGTAATAACCAGGATCTATTTTCTGCAGTCCGGCTAGTAGCTTGTCTCAACAGGGTTTGTCTTCGGGGGATCCTCTTCCGGAGATGATGGAGAGTGAAACCCCACTTGCCTCTCCGCCCCATGGGGCAGGCAACCCTGAGGTGTTGTCATGGAGGAGTCCAGATCTGCTGAGGCCAGAAGCTAACGCTTCATCTGCCTCGAGCCCGGCGCGTTCGCCTCCCATGGAGGGCAATGAGGAGGGTCCGGAACAGTCCGGCGTCCGGCCGAACACACTGACGGACCTCCTGGAGCAAGCCGCTCTCTCGGAGGATCACTGTACGCTAATGGGTACGGTGTTGGAGAAGATTTCATCCGCCACAAGCGGGCTAAATGAAGCTTTTGGAAGCTTGCTCAAAGGCTTTGAGGTACGCGATAAATACGTAATTTTTGGTTGTACAGCACGCGCGAGGTGTGCTTTGTATAGATAGTAGCCCCTGAGACTCTGGTTGCCAGCCCTTGGCGACAAACGGAGGATCACACTCTCAGGTAAGAATCATACTGCATTCATGCGCAGGTGGCTAAGTGTCCGGCGGTAGACCGGACCTCTGAAGTCGCCGAACTGAGGTGGCAAATTGATGTGGTGGATGCCGACATCACGCTTGTAGACAAGCGGTTTGACGAGTCACAGAGTATGTACTCCTTTTTTACTTATTTGTGTAGAAAATATTAAGAGGATTGTAATATTAATAGTGTATGATGTGGCTGCAGGCGGAGCTGCTGCCATTGAGGCCCTGAAGGTGGAACTTGTCCTAGCCAAGGAACAAGCTAGGGCTAGCAATGCGGTTGCCCTAAAGGCGGCCGAAGATTTGAGAGCCGAACAGGCTTCTCGTCGCCGAAGCGAAGATAAAATAGCCGAAATGGCTGTGGAGCTGAAAGACGCCGCCGGCCGGTATGAGCTCCTACAGAAGGAGAATAAAGAAAAATCGGCTGACCTGAAGAAGGCCCTGGATGCGGCCAAGGAGACGCACTCTGGGCTTAGAGCTGCGCGGGAGGAGCTTCGACAGGACGGGGAAATCGCGGCTGGAAGCCCCTATTTGCTGCGGATGAAGTTTGGAGACCCCAAGTATGCTCCTCTGGATCAGCTTATGAGTGCGCCGGACACGTAAGCGGATCTGGCAAAAAGCATAGCTGATGCGACCAAGTTCTACAAGGATAAAAAAGAGAATGATATAGAGAGATTGTATTGGTCACAATTTAATGCTCCGGCGCGTCCGCTGCCATTGAGTGAGAGGATGGCTGCCATAGCCGAGCTCCACAGGTTGTCCGGTCTTGCCATGAGGTCGGTAGTCGACCATCTATGGCCAAAGGGACTAAGACCGGGCAGTTATTTTGGTTTAGTGCAGCAATTCCTTGGCGCTGTATCGAGAATCGATGCCATGAGGAGGTCAGCTTGCATAGAGGGTGCGGGGATGGCTCTTGCCCGTGTCAAGACGTATTGGGCGGATATGGAGGCCACCAGCATTGCAACCCAGAGTCCGGCAGGAGGCCAGGACCCAGCCGAGCACTATTTTGAATAGGTCATAGAAGGTGCCCGTATAATAGAGGATCAGTGCTCGAAGGATGTCATGTTCGAGTGACAAGTAGATTAATTGTAAACAATTATGTGTTAATTATAAAGGTTGTTTTTATACTTTTTCCTGAAAGTGCTATAAAGCATCCTGTGCGGCCGTTTATGTATGTATATAACTTTGAAAGTTAGCAGTCGTTGGCTTTAGCCCCCACGCATATAATATGGGGGTGCTCAAAAAATATGCGTAATCACACTTGATCCAACGTCTTGGTCCATTAAGGAGGTGATCGCACGTCGAACCAGGCAACCAGACTATATAGTTGTGACACTTTCACTTAGCCATAGGAGGTTAAAAGTGGGGCTACTATGTAGCCCCTGGTACTTCCGCGTGCATCCGGATATGGTGCGCGTACGTACGTGACCGGGAAACCAGTCCTTCGTTGATGCGCAGGAATCCTATAGATTCCGATGAGTCCTCGAGTGGTTGACCAGTCTCTCGTTGTATCATGACAGTCAGTTTTCGGCTTTCTCTACTGAGGTGCTCATTCGGAATAACCAGGGCACAATCGTAGTAGTTCTCCTTTGGTCGCCTTAGCCGATAGAACGGAACGTAAGGCAGCAAACCCAGGAGCCGGGCAAACCCAACATTAGACCAAAGACATGATTCGGAGCTGATGCATATAAGGCCAAACTCGCGACGCCGAACACTCCTGAAGGTATTCGGACTTTATAACATATACTGGGCTGAGTAACGCCCTTGACCTTGTATTTCCAGGTACGTGCATTGATCTGTCGTGGCGAAATGCCTGTAACGCCAGTATCCCCTATGGGTGTATTGAATACCCATGGGATGTCAAGCAACAAAAGATAGTAAAGAAGGTTTACACAGGGGCTTAATCTAAAGATAAACCTTTGAGCGGGGCCCTGCTGCACGTCTGCGCCTTTGTCTCTGTTGTGCCATATCCTGGAAGGGTGCCGCACGATTAGTGTCTGTAAAAACGAAAACTCATGTAAAAGAGTAAGCGTGCGGGAAGTTGGTTATTCTCAATGTATGTGAGAAATATTAGACCTTGGCCTATCGATAAGGCAAGCTGAATTGTGGGCTTTATTACATGTTTACAGCCCCTGGTAACATTTATGGGGATATATGTATAGCACCCAGCTCAGGTTTATCTGGGCTGTTATTGATAGTGGTGCACTGGACTCGTCTAACCGTGTCCGTGGTCTTAACGGCCGATCATGCATTCTGGTGGGAGAGGCTGCTTAGTGTACGGCTGCGAGAGCCGCCTGTAGCGACCCGACCTCAGACGGTCAAGTCTCTGTATATCAGTGTCATCCCTGGATCAGTAATGCTGACATGCACAGTACTCGAAGGATTTATAACAGAGTAGCAATCACACACTTATTACATCGAATGTCTCAAAAGAGAACTTATTACAATAATATGGCTTAAGGCCATCTAATGCGAAAACAACGGAAGGCTTGGAAGATAAAGTGAGTCCATCAACTCCAACGGCATAGCTGAGCTGCACGGCAACGACCTAACGAACCTTACTCCTCGTCTGAAAAGTCTGCAACATAATACGTTGCAGCCCGGGAACGGGTCAGCACATGGAATATGCTGGCAATATAACACAGTAGAATGAAAATAGAATAATGCAAACACTACATGCATATTTGGCTGGTGGAAAGCTCTACGGTTATAGTTTTGCATAAAGCCAATTTTTCCCTACTACAAAGGAATAAATTTTATTTAACTATCATGGTAGTTGAACAACATTGAGAAGGTAACCCAACTCAATCCCAATTAAAGTGATTAACAACCCAACAATATTAATTAGGGGTGATGAGATACATAAGATACTTCAAATACTAGACACTCAGAATTGTCCATAACCAGGGACACGGCTAACCATGATTAGATTGTACACTCTGCAGAGGTTTGCACACTTTTCCCCACAAGACTCGATCGCCTCCGTTGATTTCTCGCACTGCATGGTGTTTGAGAAATGGATGACCGAGACATAGTCTTTCAGAAACATTAACTCTCTACTCCTTGTAGACCATACCAAACCTACAAAACCCACTACCTACTTATCTACCTGTTCAAGAGCTTCACGTAACTTACTCAGCTATGCTAGGGCCCATAATAGCTTGTGGCTGCACACGGAAGTTTCTAGCATGAATCATCTCAGTTCCCTTTGAGCCTGGGTGGCGGTCCATAGGAAAATCACACGGTAACCCCGGGATTTCCAAAAAAATCAACAGGCAATCACCGGTATCCCCAGGTGCCTCAATCCACCCAGATGTGTATTAAAGTTGCCACCTTAAGTTGAACCATTAAGTAACAATCTCACATCTGTCATGGAATACACTCGAACCCAAACCACGTCTACAAGCATAGCATTGCGGTATAAGCATAACGTAGAAGTAACTCCCAAGGGTTTGATAGTAAACAGGGCAATAGGTTCTACCTCATAAACTACTCCCAATACCCACATGTTATCAACTCCTAACCATGCAATGTTTGAGGGTTGAAACTAATGCATAAAAACTGGGTATGAAAAGAGTATGATCAATGTTTTACTTGCCTTGCTGACGATCCGCGAAACCTAGAGACTCGTAGTAACACGCTTCGCACTCCGGTAATTCTATCGCAAACAAACAATAACATACATAAGCAACTAGCAAGGATGCACGGGCAAAAACATCAACTGAAAGCAAAGAACCTGCAAGTTCAACTTAAGAACTCTGGTTAGCAAAAGAATCAAAACAAACAGAGCAGCGAAACTCAAACGGCAAAAGAAACAAAATCCGTTTACTAATCTGGACTAAGGTCAAATTTTTATAGTACCAAAACTTAGTTTAAGTTGATTAAGTAGAAAGAGGGTTTCGAGACGAAACTCCGGGCTTTCGAATCACCTGATTCCGACTAACGAGCGAAAAGATAAACAGAAACTAAGATTGGATCAGAAATCACGATCAGAAAAATCGCGGAATAAATCCGACAAAAGGAAAAGCGACGAACAGATTAACGAATGAGCGTTCGTTATCTGAAACTAAACGAAGAACACGTTCGTTAAAACGAACGGACGAGCGAACGCTCACTAAATAAATAAACCGGAGAAACAAACCGATCTATAAAAAAACGCAACTAGGGTTTCGAATAAAAACCAAACGGTTCTTAAAAAAACCGGCGGTCTCGGATTCCGGTGGATACCTCCGGCGAGGGGGCGGGTGGTGGCGAGGCGGGGCTCGGGCGGGTGGTGGCGTGGGGTGACAGGGCACCGGCGGCGGCGGCGGCGGAGGGCGGCGGCGGCGGCGGCTCGGCTGCGGCGGCTCGGGCTGCGGCGGCGGCTCGGGCTGTGGGCGGTGGTGGTGGCTAAGGGGGGTGGCGGTATTTATAGGAGGGGGGGTCCGATGCCTTGGGGAAGGGGTAGGCGGCGGCGGAGTCCGAGCCGGACTCCGGCTGCGGCGGCGCGCGGAGGAAGGCGGCGGCGCGGGTGTGGGCCGGCCTGTCTCGGCTGGGCCTCGGCCCAGTCGGGCGCGGGAAGTTTTCTTATCTATATAATTACGCCGGCAGAAATAAAATCCTAGAAAATAAAATAAAACCCTAAAAATGCCAAAAACCAATTTTCACCATCTAAATAAAATATTTAGAACGGAATGAACATTTTCTTGGCCCTAAATGCAATTTTGGAAAGCGTGCAAATTTTTCTAATGCAAATAAAATCCGAATAAAATCAACTAAGATCAAATAAATGATTTTAACATTTTTCCTCCAATATTTCAATTATTTTGGAGAAGTCATATTATCTCCTCTCATTTATTTTTGGTACGAAATATTTTTTGGAGAAAGAATAATTAAAATCAAAAATCCTCGTTTCATTATTTGGTACGAAAATCCAAATATGAGACCGAAAAATCCCCAACTCTCTCCGAGGGTCCTTGAGTTGCTTAGGATTTCGAGGATTGCAAAATGGAAAAGAAATAAAATATGATATGCATGAATGACCTATGTATAACATTCCAAATTAAGAATTTGGGATGTTACAAACCTACCCCCCTTAAGATGAATCTCCCCTCGAGATTCGGGTTGGTCAGAAAATAGGTGCGGGTGGTCCTTGCGAAGATCATCCTCTCTTTCCCAGGTGGCTTCATCCTCCGTATGGTGGCTCCACTGAACTTTACAGAACTTGATGACCTTACTGCGAGTTACTTGGCTGGCAAACTCAAGAATCTTCACTGGCTTCTCCTCATAGGTCAAATCATTGTCTAGCTTAATTGTGTCCAAGGGTACGGTATCTCTTAACGGTATATCAGCCATCTCCGCATGGCATTTCTTCAGCTGTGAGACGTGGAACACGTCATGAACTCCAGATAGTCCTTCGGGTAATTCCAACTTGTAGGCAACTTCTCCCATCCGTTCCAAAACGCGATACGGTCCTACAAATCTCGGGGCTAATTTACCCTTAACTCCAAAACATTTCACACCTCGCAGGGGTGATACTCGCAGATATGCTCTATCTCCAATTTCATAAGTTACCTCCTTGCGTTTTGAGTCTGCGTAGCTTTTCTGCCTCGACTGAGCTACCTTCAATCTATCGCGAATCAATTTAACTTTCTCCTCAGACTCCTTGATCAAGTCTGGTTCGAACAACTGACGGTCTCCTACCTCATCCCACATTAATGGGGTCCTGCATCTGCGTCCATACAAAGCTTTGAACGGTGCCATCTTCAAACTGGCTTGGTAGCTGTTGTTGTATGAAAATTCTGCGTAAGGCAATTTGTCATCCCAACTAGATCCATAATCTAGCGCGCACGCTCTTAACATATCTTCTAGTATCTGGTTGACTCTCTCAGTCTGACCATCAGTCTGTGGGTGGAAGGCTGTACTGAACTCCAATCTTGTACCCAAGGTCTGGTGTAACTGATGCCAAAACTTTCAAGTGAACTGAGTCCCTCTATCTGATACGATGCTCCTCGGAACTCCATGCAAACATACAATTCTGGTCATATATATCTTGGCCAACTTAGCACTTGTATAGGTAGCTTTCACCGGAGTAAAGTGAGCCACTTTAGTCAAACGATCCACTACTACCCATATTGAGCCATATCCTGCCTTGGTTCTGGGTAGTCCGGTGATAATGTCCATACCAAGTTTATCCCACTTCCATTCGGGTATCGGCATCGGCTGTAACAGACCGGCTGGTTTCTGATGCTCTGCCTTCACTCTCTGACATACATCACACACGGCTACATACTCGGCAATATCCTTTTTCATACCAGTCCACCAGAAACGTTCCTTCAAATCCAAATACATCTTGGTGTTTCCGGGGTGTATCGAGTATGGTGAGTCATGTGCCTCCTAAAGTATTAACTTCCTGATCTCAGCGTTATTGGGTACATAAACCCGGTTGAGGGACTCCCAGACTAGGGGGTATCCGGATAGCCGAACTATCATCATTGGCCAGACTCCAAGACTATGAAGATACAAGATTGAAGACTTCGTCCCGTGTCCGGATGGGACTTTCCTTGGCGTGGAAGGCAAGCTTGGCGATACGGATATGTAGATCTCCTACCATTGTAACCGACTCTGTGTAACCCTAGCCCTCTCCGGTGTCTATATAAACTGGATGGCTTTAGTCCGTAGGATGAGCAACAATCATACCATAGGCTAGCTTCTAGGGTTTAGCTTCCTTGATCTCGTGGTGGATCTACTCTTGTAACACACATCATCAATATTAATCAAGCAGGACGTAGGGTTTTACCTCCATCAAGAGGGCCCGAACCTGGGTAAAACATCGTGTCCCTTGTCTCCTGTTACCATCCGCCTAGACGCACAGTTCGGGACCCCCTACCCGAGATCCGCCGGTTTTGACACCGATATTGGTGCTTTCATTGAGAGTTCCTTTGTGTCGTCACAGATAGGCTCGATGGCCTCTTCGATCATCAACAACGACGCAGTCCAGGGTGAGACCTTCCTCCCCGGACAGATCTTCGTATTCGGCGGCTTTGCACTGCGGGCCAATTCGCTTGGCCATCTGGAGCAGATCGAAACCTATGCCCCTGGCCGTCAGGTCAGATTTGGAAGTTTGAACTTCACGACTGACATCCGTGGGGACTTGATCCTCGATGGATTCGAGCCACAGCTGAGCGTGCCGCACTGTCACGACGAGCATGATTTAGCTCTGCGGCCGGACAGTACCCTGGAGGCCGCACTTGAGCCCGCTCCGATCTTCAATTCGGAGCCGGCTGCGCAGATCGAGAACGGATGGCTAGACACCGCCTCGGGGGCTGCAACCTCTACGGCGATAGAGCCTAACACTGACCTTGTCCCTCACGAAGCTCGCGGCTCCGAGGTGCCGGACTCCGAACCTCCCGCGCCCCCTCCAATCGAATCCGATTGGGCGCCGGTCATGGAGTTCACCGCATCGGACATCTTTCAACACTCACCTTTTGGCGACATCTTGAGTTCGCTAAAGTATCTCACGTTATCAGGAGAACCCTGGCCGGACTGCAGTCAGGATGGTTGGGATGCGGACGACGAAGAAATTCAAAGCCCACCCACCACCCACTTAGTAGCCGCTATCGACGATCTAACCGACATGCTAGACTACGACTCCGAAGACATCGACGGTATGGACGACGATGCCGAAGACGACCAAGAACCAGCGCCTACCGGGCACTGGAAAGCCACCTCATCATATGACATATACATGGTGGATATCCCAAAGGATGGGAATGGCGAAGCAACAGCGGAGGATGACCCCTCCAAGAAACAGTCCAAACGCCAGCGTCAGTGGCGCCGCTCTAAATCCCGCCACAGCAAGAATGAAGATTCCGGCACCGGAGATAATAATACACCGGACAGTGCCGAAGACAACCCACTCCAGCAAGATCCAGCGCAGGAGGACGGAGACGCCAGCCCTCATGAGAGAGCGGCAGAAGAAGAGGTAGAGGATTATATGCCTCCCTTCGGAGACGAGGCAAGCCTCGACGACGATGAATTCGTCGTGCCTGAGGATCTCGTCGAACAAGAGCGTTTTAAACGCAGGCTTATGGCCACAGCGAACAGCCTCAAAAAAAGCAGCAACAGCTTAGAGCTGATCAAGATCTGCTAGCCGATAGATGGACTAAAGTCCTCGCGGCCGAAGAGCATGAGCTCGAACGCCCCTCCAAAAGCTACCCTAAACGCAAGTTGCTCCCCCTCCGCGGCGACGATCTTCACGCCATCAAGTATCTCCCACTCAAACTTAAAGGGCCAGCCCGGCATTGGCTTAACAGCTTGCCAGCAGAGTCAATTGGGAGTTGGGAAGACCTGGAAGCCGCATTCCTCGATAACTTCCAAGGCACGTATGTGCGACCACCAGACGCTGATGACCTAAGCCACATAATTCAGCAGCCAGACGAATCGGTCAGACAATTCTGGACACGATTCTTAACCAAGAAAAACCAAATCGTCGACTGTCCGGATGCGGAGGCCCTTGCAGCCTTCAAGCATAATATCCGCGACGAGTGGCTTGCCCGGCACCTGGGACAGGAAAAGCCGAAATCCATGGCAGCCCTCACATCACTCATGACCCGCTTCTGCGCGGGTGAGGACAGCTGGCTAGCACGCAGCAACAACCTCAGCAAAAATTCTGGCAGTCCGGATATCAGGGACCGTAATGGCAGGTCGCGTCGTAACAAAAACAAACGCCGCATTAACGGCGACAATAGTGAGGATACGGCAGTCAATGCCGGATTCAGAGGCTCTAAACCCGGTCAGCGGAAAAAGCCATTCAAAAGAACCACTCCGGGTCCATCCAATTTGGACCGAATACTCGACCGCTTGTGCCAGATACACGGCACCCCCGAAAAGCCAGCTAACCACATCAACAGGGACTGTTGGGTATTCAAGCAGGCAGGCAAGTTAATCGCCGAAAACAATGACAAGGGGTTGCCTAGCGATGACGAGGAAGAGACCCGACCGCCGAACAATAGAGGACAGAAGGGTTTCCCCCCACAGGTGCGGACGGTGAACATGATATACGCAACGCACATACCCAAAAGGGAGCGGAAGCATGCACTCAGGGATATATACGCGATGGAGCCAGTTGCCCCGAAGTTCAATCCATGGTCCTCCTGCCCGATCACTTTTGACCGAAGGGACCACCCCACCAGCATCCGCCACGGCGGATTCGCCGCATTGGTCTTAGACCCAATCACCGATGGATTTCACCTCACCAGAGTCCTGATGGACGGCGGCAGCAGCCTGAACCTACTTTATCAGGATACAGTGCGCAAAATGGGCATAGACCCCTCAAGGATTAAACCTACCAAGACGACCTTTAAAGGCATCATACCAGGTGTAGAAGCCAATTGTAAAGGCTCAGTTACACTGGAAGTGGTCTTCGGGTCCCCGGATAACTTCCGAAGCGAGGAGTTAATCTTCGACATAGTTCCGTTCCGCAGCGGCTATCATGCCCTGCTCGGACGTACCGCATTTGCAAAGTTCAACGCGGTGCCGCACTATGCATACCTCAAGCTCAAGATGCCAGGCCCTCGAGGAGTCATCACGGTCAACAGAAACACTGAACGTTCTCTCCGCACGGAGGAACATACAGCGGCTCTTGCGGCAGAAGTACAATGCAGCCTCTTAAGGCAATTCTCGAGTCCGGCCGTTAAGCGGCCGGACACAGCTAAGCGCGTCCGGAGTAACCTATAACAAGACCCCCTGGCACGTTCCGAGCACGCATAGCAGTGCCGCCCCAACCCCAGCCCCTGTAAAACGTCAAGACAGGTCCTTCGCGTACACCATTACGCTCTGAAGGTACCATAGGCATGGGGAGAGGGGCGCGACCACGATAGGCCCAGACTGCGGCTCAACCAAACCAGGGGCTCTCAAGTGTGTCGTTCTTTTTTTTCTTTTTTCCTTTTTATTTTTACCCACAGGACCCCGTTCGTCAGAGGCCCTGTCCGGCAGTAGACCTGCCGAACTCACGATGCAACAGCCAGGGAAGAAGAAAGGCTACAACGAATATCCAGGTGGTCTCCATTACGAGCATTAAATCTGTTTTATGCACCATTCCGAAGCCTACCCCTGGAGGGGGACATGTTTAACAGTCCCATCCTTTGCTTATCGCACCATTTGTATCGTTATGCACTTACAGCAGTTTTTCTTGAATAAGTAATGCAGCACCTTTTTGCTTCCAATTGCATTTCTCTTTTATACATATGTTCATTTTGTGACATATCGCATCCGTATGTTTTGGTACGGCTAAATACACCAGGGGCTTATGTTTCCCACATCATGGTGTGATAAGTCCGAACACTTTCACAAGTGCGGCACCCCGAACTTATAGTATTATATGCATCAGCTCCGAATCATGTCTTGGGTCAATAGTTGGGTTTGCCCGGCTCCCATGTTTTGGCACCTTACGTTCCGTTGTATCGGCTAAGGTAGCACTGGGAGAACCACTGTGATTGCGCCCCAGTTGAGCTGGGTTAACGCCTCAGTGGAGAAAGCTAAAACTGACCATCATGATGAGGCGAGAGCTGGTCGTTGTTCGAGAGGTTTTTTGTGAGTCCTTAAAGACTTATGCCTCTTAGAGCGAGGAGCCGACTTTGTCCGGCCCAGGCGTGGATAGCGCCCAAATTCGGCCTTCCAAAGACTAGGGGCTTCGCCGAAATTTAAAATTATAGAATTCTATGGCTAAGTGAGAGTGTTCAAGCATTATAAGTCCGGTTGCCTTGTTCGTTGTGTTGAGTGCCTACCTAGATGAACCCAAATATGGGAACAAGAGTGCTCAAATTTATCCCGAACACCCCAGCACTCGTGGCATGGGGGCTGAAGCCAACGACTTGCCATCTCTCAGATTTGATAAACAGCCGCACAGAAGGTAATATTTTAAATTAAAAAGTGTTGCTTAGCGCATATGAACTAAGTTTTCAGCGCACAGGATAACAAAATGCGAGTCTACTCAAATATTACATCTTTGGAGCACTCGCCCGCAATAGTGCGGGCACCCTTCAGCACACTCTTATAATACATCTCGGGCATGCGATGCTCCTTGCCCTCCGGTGGCGGGTCCGTCACGAGCTTCTGGGCATCCATCTTGCCCCAGTGCACCTTTGCACGGGCAAGGGCCCGACGGGCACCTTCAATACAGGCGGAGTGCTTGATGACTTTAACCCACGGGCACGCATCCACCAGCCGCCGCACTAGGCCGAAGTAGCTCCCGGGCATGGCCTCCTTAGGCCATAGCCGAACTATGAGGCCCTTCATGGCCTGTTCGGCCACCTTGTGGAGCTCGACCAGCTGCTTCAGCTGGTCGCTAAGGGGCACCGGATGTCCGGCCTCAGCATACTGAGACCAGAAGACCTTCTCCGTCGAGCTCCCCTCCTCGGCCCGGTAGAATGTGGTGGCATCGGATACGCTGCGAGGAAGATCTGCGAACGTTCCTGGAGAACTCCGAATTCGGGTAAGTAACAGGTAATTAACACTCACATGATTACTTTGCATGAAAAATGCCTTACCCGCCGCTATTTTCTTCAATTCCTCGATTTCTTGGAGGGCCTTGTAGGCTTCGGCCTTAGTGGCTTTGGCACTCTCAAGAGCTGTGGCAAGCTCAGACTCTTGAGTCTTCAAGTCACGCTCCAGGCTCTCATGTTTTTTCACGAGATCCTGGAGCTCTTGCTGTACCTCCGCCACCCGCGCCTCCTGCTTCTCTCGCTCGGTGCACTCCGCGGCCGCATTGCGTTCGGCCACGGCCACCGCCTCTTTCAGGGTCGCCACCTCGTTAGTGGCCCCTGCAATACCCACGTTATCCTTGTCATTCCTTTTGCAACCAAAATCCTTTTCTGTAAGGTACAATTTTAATAAGGTGTTACTCACCTTCCTTGTCCTCGAGCTGCTTCTTGGCACGGCCGAGCTCGTTCTCGGACCGCTCGAGGCTTTCCTTCAAAGTATTGACCTCCGCAGTCAGTGCGGCAGAGGTCAGCAGCGCAGCCTGCAATCCCATATTGACATATTTTTTATGACTCCTGTGTATATCTTCTTAGATCCTCAGTCCGGCTTTTCTTTCCGAACACCGAACCGAGCATCAGGGGCTACTGTCTATGCGGTACTATTTTACATATATCAAAATTCTTACCTCAAAGCCTGTTAGAAGGCTGCTGCAGGCTTCGGTCAACCCGCTCTTGGCGAGCTGCACCTTCTGAATCACCGCACTCATAACAGTGCGGTGTTCCTCTTTGATGGAGGCACCATTGAGCGCCTCCAGCAAGCTATCCGGCGCCTCCGGTTGGACGGAGGCTGCCGGTGTCACGGTCTTGCTCTTCTTATGAAGGGGCCGCCCGCCGGACTCCGGAGCCACTATGGGATCCGGAGCCGAGTCCGGTGCGAAGTCCGGGAGGTTGTCATGCGACACCTCCGGGGCCTCCTCCTCCTGGCGGGTCCCTTCCCGGGATCCCACCTCGGCATCATCCATGTCACGGGGGGTGGAGGCGGTCGGAAGAGAATCCATATCCGACGCACCTAAGGACCCGCTCGACGAAGCGGGAAGATCGTCCTTGGGCGGACTGCAGGGTTGTATGCGGCATTAGAAAGACATTGTGTGGCGAAAAAGAAAAACCATGAAGTTATTCGGGAGTCCGGATACTCACGATCTCGCCAGGGGCTTGGCCCTTGGAGGCCAGTCCTCATCGTCGTCACTGGCGTTGGCAGAGAAGTCCGGGGGAAGAGTTTTTCCCTTCTTGGACCCTTCGGCCTCCCTCGTTGGGGAGGGCTTCCTTTTCTTCTCTCCCCCCGCTGGGGGAGAGGCTTTCTTCTTCTCCTCCTCACCTTGGTGAGAGGAGTCGGCCTTGGAGTCGTCATCCGATAGCACCTGAAAACGGGAACTCTTCTGAGTCCCCGTGGCCTTCTTCTTGGCCTTCTTCTCCGGCACCACGTGGGGTGCCGGAGCCAGCAGCCCCGTTAGGCGGGCGTCCACTGGGTCCTCTGGCAAGGGGGCCAGACAGATAGTCCGCTCGGCCTTCGCTAGCCAGTCCTGTCAAAGGAAAGGGAGTTTAGATCCCGCATAGAGTCAAACTATGGAAAATGAGCATTCCGTAAAGGACAAAATCACTTACCTTGTCAGCCGGACGCTGCGAGCTAAATCCGCGATCTTCGGTAGCGGATGCGGGAGCCTCGGCACCCTTGAACAGCACCTTCCAGACATCTTCGCACGTAGTGTCGAAGAGCCCGCTCAGAGTCTGGTGCTGCGCCGGATCGAACTCCCACATGTTGAAACCCCGTCGTTGGCACGGAAGGATCCAGCGAATGAGCATGACCTGGACCACGTTGACAAGCTTGAGCTTCTTGTCCACCAGTTTTTGGACGCAGGCTTGGAGTCCGGTCAGCTCCTCCGAATCACCCCAAGTCCGGCCGCTCTCTTTCCAGGAGGTGAGCCGTGTGGGGATGCCAGATCTGAATTCTGGGACCGCTGCCCATTCAGGGTCACGCGGCTCGGTGATGTAGAACCACCCTAATTGCCACCCCTTGATGGTTTCCACGAAAGTGCCCTCAAGCCAAGTAACGTTGGACATCCGGCCCACCATGGCGCCTCCGCACTCCGCTTGGCTGCCCTTCTCAACCTTCGGCTTGACACTGAAGGTCGTGAGCCACAAGCTGAAGTGGGGCTGGATGCAGAGGAAGGCCTCACACACGACGACACGCCGAGATGTTGAGGATGAAATTCGGGGCCAGATCATGGAAATCCAGGCCGTAGTAGAACATGAGCCCTCGAACAAAGGGATGGAGTGGGAAGCCCAGTCCGCGGAGGAAATGGGTAAGAAATACTACCCTCTCATGCGGCCTGGGGGTGGGGATGAGCTCTCCCTCGTTGGGGAGCCGATGCGCGATGTTGCTGGAAAGATATCCGGTGTTGCGCAGCTTCTGGATGTGCCCCTCCGTAATGGAGGAGGCCATCCACTTGCCTCCCGCTCCGGACATAGTTGGAGGAGGTTGAGGTGAGATGTGCGGACTTGGGCGCTGGAGCTCGAGTTCGCAGAGATGGATAAGCCAAGGAGGAAGAAGGCGCAGGTAAAAGGGTTGGATCTTTATCCCCTTATATGGGCGGACGAAAACATGCGTCCCCACCGGCCTGATAAAACTCGCTTATCCCCCAAGCGCCGCAATCAATGGCGCGGTTGGGTTACCCACGTCGGTATTGATGGGAATCCTAGAATAAGGGGAACACAATCTCTGCTTCGACAAGACGTGCCAAGGAAACCGCTTCGCTAAACATGCTGAGGTGGTACAATAAAAATAATTCGAGTAAAGGCTTGGTAGCGGCGTGACGACACGCCACGAGATACATCAACAGATTGAACTTGTGTAAATATTATTCTCTCTACGGTGGTATGTGGAAATTATTTTGCAGAGCCGGACACTATCCTGGTGTTCACAATCTTCTATAAATTATTCGGAGGAGGAACCCGCCTTGCAATGCCGAAGACAATATGCGCGCCGGACTCGTCTTCATTGAAGCCTGGTTCAGGGGCTACTGAGGGAGTCCCGGACTAGGGGGTGTGCGGATAGCCGAACTATCATCATCTGTCGGACTCCAAGACTATGAATATACAAGATTAAAGACTTCGTCCCGTGTCCGGATGGGACTTTCGTTGGCGTGGAAGGCAAGCTTGGCGATACGGATATGTAGATCTCCTACCATTGTAACCGACTCTGTGTAACCCTAGCCCTCTCCGGTGTCTATATAAATCGGATGGCTTTAGTCCGTAGGACGAACAACAATCATACCATAGGCTAGCTTCTAGGGTTTAGCCTCCTTGATCTCGTGGTAGATCTACTCTTGTAACACACATCATCAATATTAATCAAGTAGGACGTAGGGTTTTACCTCCATCAAGAGGGCCCGAACCTGGGTAAAACATTGTGTCCCTTGTCTCCTGTTACCATCCGCCTAGACGCACAGTTCGGGACCCCCTACCCGAGATCCGCCGGTTTTGATACCGACACCGGTCCTCAAACCACAAGGTATCGTGCTCATCTTCGCGAAAACCTTTGGCCTTTTCTTCGCTCATCTTCTCCTTTATTTCGGCAATCTCTGGGTCTTCCTTCTGAGCTTCTCGAATTTTGTTCAACAAAGTCGACTGAACCTCCAACGTTGCCACAAAACCTCTTGGAACAATCTCCAATTGAAGTTCCATGATATCCTCAGCTAACTCCTTTGGCAAACCCTTGATCTCAAGCATATTGGCATAACTCTTCCGGTCAAAGCGTCTGCTACAACATTGGCTTTTCCCGGGTGATAGTGTAGCTTCATGTCATAATCCTTTATAAGTTCCAACCATCTCCTTTGTCTAAGGTTCAGCTCCTTTTGCGTGAAAATGTACTTCAAACTTTTATGATCCGTGTACATGTCACAATGATTTCCAATAAGATAATGTATCCAAGTCTTCAATGCATTCACTACGGCTGCTAGTTCCAAATCATGCGTGGCATAGTTCAACTCATGGGGCTTCAGTTGTCGTGAGGCATACGAAACAACTTTACCATCCTGCATAAGCACACATCCCAGTCCCAAACGAGAGGCGTCGCAATACACTTGAAAATCCTTATGAATATCTGGCAATGTTAACACTAGGGTTGTAGTCAAGCGTTTCTTCAACTCCTGGAAACTTGCCTCGCAATCCTCTGTCCATAAACTTATTGTCCTTCTTCAATAGTTCAGTCATTGGTTTTGCCAGCTTAGAAAAATTCACAATGAATCTCCAATAATATCCCGCAAGTCCAAGGAAACTAAGGATCTCGCAACTGAAGTGGGTGCCAACCATTAAGTGACTGACTGAACCTTGCTGGGGTCCACTGCTATACCTTCTCCTGATATAACATGCCCAAGAAATCCAACCTCCTTCAACCAAAATTCACACTTCCTGAATTTGGCGTATAACTGGTGTTCTCTGAGTTTCTCGAGAACTAACCACAAATGCTCCTTGTGCTCCTCTTCATTTTTCGAGTATACCATGATATCATCGATAAACACTACTACAAACTTGTCCAAATACTCCATGAACACTTTGTTCATCATACTCATAAAATAGGCAGGGGCGTTTGTCAGTCCAAATGACATGACCGTATACTCGTATAATCCATACCGCATAGTGAATGTTGTCTTTGGTATATCCTTCTCTCGGATCTTTAACTGATGGTATCCTGATCGCAGATCAATCTTCGAAAACACATTAGCTCCTTGCAGCTGATCAAACGGGTCATTGATCATTGGTAATGGATAATTGTTCTTAATCGTTACTTCATTCAAGGCTCGATAATCCACAACCATCCTCGGGGATTTATCCTTCTTTTGGACCAGGAGTACTGGGGCTCCCCAAGGTGATGAACTCCTCCGAATATAACCTTTCTCCAACAACTCCTTGATCTGTTTATTAATTTCCTCCAGATCATTTGCGGGCATCCGATAGGGTCTCTTGGATATAGGCCCTGTACCTGGCAACAATTCTATCAAAAACTCAATGTCCCGATCCGGTGGCATCCCTGGTAACTCTTCTGGAAAAACATCCGGGTAATCCTTTACTACAGGCACTTCCTCCTGCACAACTCCCGTGAGGGCATTCACTTGGGTCCTCCTAGGCACATGCCTAGATACGTACTTAATCCTTTTACCCTCCGGGGTGGTGAGATGAATTGACTTGCTAGCACAGTCAATATTTCCTCCATACCTTGACATCCAGTCCATACCTAATATCACATCCAATCCTTGTGACTCCAAGATAATTAGGTCGGACAGAAAAACATGTGTTCCAATGGTTAAAGGTATCTGGTTGCACCACCGGCTAGCCATATACTCAGCTCCAGGCGAGCTTACTAAAAGAGGGTCCTTAGAGTTTGGGTTGGTAGCTTAAACTTGTCCACAAATCCCCTTGATATGTATGAATGCGATAAACCAGTATCGAAAAGAATAAGAGCGGTAAATGACTTAACTAAAAACTTACCTATCACCGCATCTGGCTAATCTTCAACCTCCTCCATGTTAACATGGTTCACCTGTCCTTTGTTGAATGGATTAGGCTTCTTTCCGGCACTCCCGTTTCCATTCCCATTCCTTCCTTCAGGGCAATCATTCGCATAATGCCCAGTCTTTCCGCACTTATAGCAAGTAACTTGACTCAGGTCTCTCTTGGAGGGTGTGGCTGGATTGGAGCGATTCTGATTGTTGTTAGCTCCGTTCCCATTCCCATTCTTACCACTGTTGTGATTATGTGTTCCTCCTCCAGTGTGGTTGTGACCTCCATGATTATGAACAAGCCCTCCCGTATTCAGGGATAAGCGTGGCTTATGCTGAGCTCCTGAGTTATACTTCCCTTGGCCATACTTCCTCTTACGGCTCTCAACCTGCTGTTGCTTCCCTTCGATCATAAGGGCCTTATCTACCAACTTCTGGTAGTTGTTGAAAGTTGCCACCATCAACTACATACTCATCTCATCATTCAACCCTTCCATAAACTTCTCCTGCTTCGCGGCATCCATGGCCACATCATCAGGGGCATAGCGTGATAGTTTGCTAAAATCATCCACGTACTGACCTACAGTACGGTTCCCCTGACGTAAATTGCGGAACTCCCGCTTCTTCATCTGCATAGCTCCAGTGGAAACATGGGCAGTACGAAAAGCCTGCTGAAACTGTGCCCATGCAACCGTGTCGATAGGATAGGCGGCTGTGAAATTCTCCCACCATGCTGCTGCCGGTCCATCCAATTGGTGTGCGGCAAAACGCACCTTCTCTGCATCTGTGCATCCAGCGGTGGTCAACTCCCTTCCGATACGGCGTAGCCAATCATCAGCAACTATTGGCTCGGTGCTACTAGAAAACACCGGCGGTTGTAACCTTAGAAAGCGGGCTAGGTTGTCTGCTGGTGGAGGGTTTTTGTTGTTATTGTTGTTGCCATGGTTCTGAACTAGCAATTGCATCAAAGCATTCTGCTGCTGGATCAACTGGGTGAGCTCCGGCGGGAAAGCAAAACCGGTGTCACGTCTTGGAGGCATCTGAGGGGTTTTAGAGGGAAGAGATTAGAATAGAAGAAAGGTCTAGTGAGAAAGCACTACCCATATGCACATGAGACAAACACAATCATAACACTCAATTAATCAAGCAAGGGCTTACGACGATCTAGAACTATCACAAAAGTGCTCTATTACATGGGGAAAATACTACTAGTATATGGTGGTCATCTAGAAATTTTGATCGGTGGAAGATTCCATGATGTCAGCTCCAGCTTCATCTTCATAATCATCATCACTAGGGTCCGAATCGGTGTCATCGATGATGATGTAGTTGACCGGGCAAGTGGGGTCATCATCTTCGTCTTCTGGTGCTGGTTGTCCCATGAATACTCCGATCTTCTTAACCAGGTCGTCGTTCTTCTCCAGTAGTGTCTTGATTTCCTCCTCATATCTGTCGCGGGTGAACTTGAGTTCTTCCTCCAGCTCGATGATCCTAGTCTTTGCCTTCTTCAACTCCATCATGTCTGCGCACATCTGGTTCTCCTGTCGTCGAATGTGCTAGTTTTGCTCCTGGATAAAAGCTACAATGGATCTATCCTTCTTGGTGCTGATCATCTCCCATTGCTCATCTCGGCGCCCACATATTTGATATATGGTGTCCTTGAGTTCCTTATTGTAGACTTCTCCAATGTGTCCCATGGTAATGTGGGCTGCCATGCTCTTGCCTAGGCTCCAGGTTGGTGCATCGAAAGAAAATTCTATGGGTTTAGAAATTGGCAAAAACGTCCTTCCTGGTACTTGTACTTGAATCATCCAGTGCTCCTCTTCTGGTAGGGTGGCGTTGTACGTCCCGGTGAAACTGGGTATTCCAATGTTCAGGTATCTAGTGACTTCCTTCAAGTGGCGTCCCAAAGGTGTATCCTCGTCTGGTTGCGCAAACTTGTTCTTCATCTCCGGCATCCTAAAGAGTGGAAAAGAGAAGAGAAATCAGAAATGAGTAGAGAAGAGTGACCTATGGTTTGTCTTAGTGGTCATGTCCTACACTCAGCGTGTGCTCTGATACCATCTTGTAGCGACCCGACCTCAGACGGTCAAGTCTCTGTGCATCAGTGTCATCCCTGGATCAGTAATGCTGACACGCACAGTACTCGAAGGATTTATAACAGAGTAGCAATCACACACTTATTACATCGAATGTCTCAAAAGCGAACTTATTACAATAATATGGCTTAAGGCCATCTAATGCGAAAACAGCGGAAGGCTTGGAAGATAAAGTGAGTCCATCAACTCCAACGGCATAGCTGAGCTGCACGGCAACGACCTAACGAACCTTACTCCTCGTATGAAAAGTCTGCAACATAATACGTTGCAGCCCGGGAACGGGTCAGCACATGGAATATGCTGGCAATATAACACAGTAGAATGAAAATAGAATAATGCAAACACTACATGCATATTTGGCTGGTGGAAAGCTCTACGGTTATAGTTTTGCATAAAGCCAATTTTTCCCTACTACAAAGGAATAAATTTTATTTAACTATCATGGTAGTTGAACAACATTGAGAAAGTAACCCCAACTCAATCCCAATTAAAGTGATTAACAACCAACAATATTAATTAGGGGTGATGAGATACATAAGATAAATACTAGACACTCAGAATTGTCCATAACCGGGGACACGGCTAACCATGATTAGATTGTACACTCTGCAGAGGTTTGCGCACTTTTCCCCACAAGACTCGATCGCCTCTGTTGATTTCTCGCACTGCATGGTGTTTGAGAAACGGATGACCGAGACATAGTCTTTCAGAAACATTAACTCTCTACTCCGGGTAGACCATACCAAACCTACAAAACCCACTACCTGCTGATCTACTTGTTCAAGAGCTTCACGTAACTTACTCAGCTATGCTAGAGCCCATAATAGCTTGTGTCTGCACACAGAAGTTTCTAGCATGAATCATCTCAGTTCCCTTTGAGACTGGGTGGCGGTCCATAGGAAAATCACACGGTAACCCCGGGATTTCCAAAAAAAATCAACAGGCAATCACTGGTATCCCCAGGTGCCTCAATCCACCCAGATGTGTATTAAAGTTACCACCTTAAGTTGAACCATTAAGTAACAATCTTGCATCTGTCATGGAATACACTCGAACCCAAACCACGTCTACAAGCATAGCATTGCGGTATAATCATAACGTAGAAGTAACTCCCAAGGGTTTGATAGTAAACAGGGCAATAGGTTCTACCTCATCAACTACTCCCAATACCCACATGTTATCAACTACTAACCATGCAATGTTTGAGGGTTGAAACTAATGCATAAAAACTAGGTATGAAAAGAGTATGATCAATGTGTTACTTGCCTTGCTGACGATCCGCGAAACCTAGAGACTCGTAGTAACACGCTTCGCACTCCGGGAATTCTATCGCAAACAAACAATAACATACATAAGCAACTAGCAAGGATGCACGGGCAAAAACTTCAACCGAAAGCAAAGAACCAGCAAGTTCAACTTAAGAACTCTGGTTAGCAAAAGAATGAAAACAAACGGAGCAACGAAACTCAAACGGCAAAACAAACAAAATCCGTTTACTAATCTGGACTAAGGTCAAATTTTTACAGTACCAAAACTTAGTTTAAGTTGGTTAAGCAGAAATAGGGTTTCGAGACAAAACTCCAGGCTTTTGAATCACCTGATTCCGACTAACAAGCGAAAAGATAAACAGAAACTAAGATTGGATCGGAAATCGCGATCAGAAAAATCGCAGAATAAATCCGACAAAAGGAAAAGCGACGAACGGATTAACGAACGAGCGTTTGTTATCTGAAACTAAACGAAGAACACGTTCCTTAAAACGAACGGACGAGCGAACGCTCGCTAAATAAATAAACCGGAGAAACAAACTGATCTATATAAAAAAACGCAACTAGGGTTTCGAAAAAAACCAAACGGTTTTAAAAAAACCGGCGGTCTCGGATTCCGGCGAATACCTCCGGCGAGGGGGCGGGTGGTGGCGAGGCAGGGCTCCGGCGGGTGGTGGCGTGGGGCGACGGGGCTCCGGCGACG